>NW_008657778.1:977-10829 GCF_000695815.1 Acanthisitta chloris | reverse complement strand
GCTGAACAGGATACTGCTCTCCCAGATATTACTCCAAAATACACAGGGCTTCGTTTTATTATTCTGTTTCTAGCTGCCTGGCCCTGCACCTCCTGAATAATTTCTCATTTGTAAAACTACCTCAGCCTTATCTGTCCCTCTAAGCTCTTCCTCTTGTCTGGCTCGTTTTTTCCCCTTTTCTTCTTTTTTTTTTCCCCTTGTTCTTTTCTGACCTCCTTCACATTCTCTCTTAAACCTTCATAACAATAAAAACCCTAAATATATTGCCTCCACCTCACCCTCTCTGGGCTTTTTCCTCCCATTTTGGAGTCTCCCTCCCTCAGCTGTTTTCAGCTTACAATAAAGAACAGAAAACTGGTAAGAAATAAGGCAATAGAGGAAGACAGTAAGACTCACTGGTTACTACAATCTCTAAACGCAATTTAGTTTTACTCCATTCAATTCCCACTAAGATGTTGTTTTTGCTGCAGAGGGAGAAATGAAGCATGAAACATGTCAATACACGTAACACACCTAGACACAAACCAAACCCCGTATTAGATCCCTTTAGTTCAGGTGCAGAGCGTTACTAAGGACACACATCCTACAACAAAGATCATACTCTGGGCTTCTACATGCACTGCAGAAGCCTCACCACACTGACCACTCCAAACCACCTCACCACACCTCACTGTGGCACTGCCTTTGTCAAACTACCCTTGATGGCAAGGTTAGAAACAGAACACACACAGAGAAACCACACATACCTGAATTTTAATCTCAATCCGATTACAGTTCTTACAGCAAAGTTTAATAAGGCCATTAATACTGTTACGGTTGATATTGTTAATCAGTATCATACAAGCCTGCACTGGAATGCAGCATAAAGACATTTTTCCCTGACTGTGCTTGCCATTTTTTTTAAGCTATTTTTGGCTTGTCAGTTTAACCCAGACAGTTTGGCCCTGATGCTTTTTTCAGCCATTTACTTCTGTAATAGTACCCTGAACAGCTCCTGCTTTTATTAAAGAGTGAGCAAGGATCCTCTAGTTGTCTGGGGAGGACCAAAGCAGCAGCAGCAGCGTGGGCAAACACATTAGAGGGATGTTGGCAGTTAGTCACATTCAAGGAACACTCAGCACAGAGCTATGTGTTTGCATGCTTAGGGATTTCTGCTGTCAAAGCCACACTATAAAGATTTTAGCAAAATGGTGACAGCAGACAGTAAATTACACTTTATTTGCTAATTTTTCTCCTTACTGACCATGAAAAAGCTTCTGCTGACTGCACTGCTAACCAGAACACTGTACAGCTATGAAATGGAAGAGAAGGTCAAGGTAACAGCAATGTGACATTGTCAGAATGTTTTCACAATTAATTTTAAGCCATAGCATGTGGTGTCTTACAAACAGGGGCAGTGCCTTATTGATGCTAGCGAGGAACAGGCCTCCAAAGCAGGGATGGGGGCGGGGGGAGCACACAAGAATCCCGCTTTGTATTTCTTTTTAAAACAACCATTTGGTGTTCCTGTGTCCCCTCCTATTGGATGAGCTGCAGGATTTACCCTTCCAAACACCATGCACTACACAAAGCTGCTGTTGTTCGGGTTCATTAGAGCGAGGCTGCAAAGCTAACGTGTCCCACGTCTGTAAAGGGGATTCAGAAGAAAAATGATAAAAGCTCTCAGAAGGGAACTCCTCTTCCCTTGCAGTAACAGTACTTTGGAATCCAAGGTATCAAAGCAGTTTCCATCTATCAATCACACCTCTTTATTTTAAGCAAGGAAAACGCTGTTGTAGGTGACAAGTGCAAAATTCATCGTTCAGAGACGCAGTAACGGGACAAGTATAGAGAACTTTAGCAGACAAAACTCAACAATTTGCATTGGCAGCTGAACAGCTAAAGGAAGAGAAAGCAGGTATTACCCTGCAGGGATCATAGTTTGTATCCCTCTATCTGAAATTCAAAGAAATACAGACAATCATGTTCTATTCTGCTGCAGTGCACAGTTCCAATACTATACAATCATGTAATTATACTAATAGAATCTGCTACATAGCGAAAGTAAATTATCATCCTTCAAAAATCAGGAAAAGAAAAAAGTGGGTTCAGTTTTCTGTTACAATAACACTACTAACAGAGATACAAAACTATTTGCTGCAACTTGTTTAGTTTTCTATGATTAACAGCACTTACTCATCTCTACTAAAACGAACAGTCTTACCTGTACCGCACGTGGAAGGAGCGATCTGCACGCATGCTTATCCCAGCATTACTCTCCTCCATTGAGGTGCATTATCAGTAGAGAAAATAATACTGTCTGTAGTAGGGTAAGTACTTTAGTATGGAGAATTGTTGTCAAAACACCATTCCAGTTAGTATATTAAAAAGTTGGAGTAAAGATATCCTAAGCGCCTGTAGAAAAACCTCTTCTTTGTTATTAAGGTAAGGAGGTCACTGTCAGACACATCTTACACCTTCAGAAATGTTCGTGTTCTTTCATCTGTGGCCCTTTAAGCTCCATTCAGCTGCGTTTCTGCAAAGGGAACACAAGATGCTTGGCTTGAAGTCTCATAGTCAGTGAATAACTCATAACCATTTGCAGCTGATGTAAAAGCATAGCACTGCTCCTATCAAGCAGGAAACGTCAATCAAGAACTTAAAGCCAGAGCCAAAGCCTTCTACGTACACATGGCAATTCCTGTAGGCAAGTGAGAAAGCAAAGGTTTAACAAAGCCCAACACTCTCTCTTCTCTTGGAAACGCTGCATTATTTACCCTTGTTAGTATTCTTAGCCTCATGAAGTTCCAAGCAAAAAGCTTAAAGTACAAAAGCTACAGAATGCAAGGCTTAACATAGAAGAGATCACAAACTGCTTTACATGTTCACAGTGCTGCTGAAACCCTGATAATCAGCTGACAGCCCACAGCAGTCAGAACTGGTGGGCACAATCCCATCTGGAGATGATCCATTCTGGAAATTGTCCCACCTGGAATACTACGAGCACAGTGGCCAGCAAAGCTTTAAGCTCTGTTCCCTTTTCCCCTCCCTGGTCCCGAAAGAACAGGGAGGTGTGGGTGATGGTGGTGGTGTGTTTACACTGGCTTCACATTCCAAAATGCTGCAGCATTGTCCTATCAGCTCCAAACTGCTTCAAAGGGAGCAGCCAACAGTTCTGCAGCAGCCAACACAGACATTAGACATGTTTAGGCTAGCTACGAAAAGATTAGCAATAAAGAAACTGTATTCAAAAGTTTACCCACTTTTAAATATATTTTTAGTAGAGACCTTGACACATTTATTGTTCAGTACTATTATTACCTTCCTTTGGAAGCAAACATACAGTTGTGTAATTCACAAATGCATATTTCATCAAGAGACTGCAGAGGTGTCAAAAGACAAGAATAGAGCTCAGAGCTGTCACCAGAGGAAAACACAATCCTCTATATTTAATTGTCAATGTAGGCCATGCCTTTTCCTCTCATTAGTTTTATCAGGTACCAGCTGTGACGATTCATGCTTGCCATCATACTCCACCTTGACAGCAGCCCTCAGACAGACCATCCACATTCTGCCACTTAAACAACTATTTTGTCCTTCCATGCTCATCACTAGGTTTGGCATCAACAACAAGTGGGTGTGGGTCTATTTTTGCAATTACAAAGTGTGACACCTCCAGTTCACAATCCCAGTGCAGCCCACACACTGGGAGGACTGTGTTACAGGTACGCACTCTCCGGAAGTTTGCCCGAACCTCAGATCAGATAACTCACACAGGCAGAGAGCTGTAAGCCACCCAGTCTAAAACCATCCATGAGCACTCCTGCTGCTCAGTAAATGCAAGGGAATTGAAAGTTCTCTTTCACAGAGGGATACACTCATGCCACAAACTAAAAAGTGTGTACTTTGGCAACTTCCACGGCTCAGGAAATGATGACTGTGGTGATTTGTTTGCATATTTATACTGCAACTGTAATCAACTTTAAAAAATCAACAAAAAAAGCCAATTTAGTGATTTGTTTGCATATTTATACTGCAATTGTAATCAACTTTAAAAAAAATCAACAAAAAAGCCAATTTTAAAAAGCTTTTAAACAAAAAGCCAACTTTAACTAAAAAAAGTTATACTTAAAAGCTCATCAGAACACCTGCATTTATTTAAATATCAGTTATTTTTAGCAGTACATTTCGCATCAGCTTTTATAGCTTCTGTCCTCATACTTAACATCCTCTGACTGACACCACTATCTCCCACCAGCTGGAACCACTACTCCTGCTTTCTTCCCTCCCTACTGGCCATACAGCACATTCCTAGTCTTGGGAGGGTGATACAGACACACCCATGTTGGCCAATACATCATCACAGACCCAACAAAAATTACTGGGTCTGGTCTTCATACCTCACTTCTTCACCCGTAACTCATCAGGATGCCAAGTTACACCTCCAGCCACCCCAACATGTAATCAGTAAGCAAACTTAAAGCAGATTAATTAGAGTGGTGAATTCAGAATTGAGGAGGTGGAGGTTGAACACTTCCACAGACAGTACCTCTCAAGTGTACAGTGGCCTTGGGACAATTGTGCTACAGAAAACTAAGCCTTGTGCTTTCAACTGATGCCCCTGAACTACCACAAGTACCTCTGCATGACCAAGCCTTGCCCAAGCTGGTGATCAATGTGGAATTGACTCAGAGGGCCCAGGAGTTCAGCAGAAAAACCTAATGGATTAACAGACACCAGGAGCAGTTTCACACTGTCAGCACAACTAACAGAGAAACTTGCATTTTTAATTAAAATTTTGCGTAGCTTGGAAAAAAACACTTGGGACTTACTAGGGAAAAAAAATATGTATTAATGCAATACAGCTGCTATAAATTTATTCTCTCCATATCTCTGGGCAATGCAAAATCCATATCCACGTTAAAGCGCTGCTTTTTAGGAAAGTATAAAGAGAATACTAAAGTTGCCTACACAACCTGAAACCACACAATTTTACTACTCCAGATACCAAATGCAGGAAGTCCTTGGGTTTTCTGTAATTTCAAAATAGCAGCAAAAAGCCCACAGAGAAAAGACTCGTCCTCCTTCAGAACTGAAATCTAAAATGGTGTTACTAATTACACAGTGGTATGACACTGAAACCAAAACGGACGCCAGCACTACCACCACCACCCCCAAACCAAATGAAGCAAGGCAGAGGTTAGGCAATCAAATGTGGCAGCCAGTTCATAACCCACAATAGGCAAAACATGCACTTGATCAACTCTTTATTAGGAGAAAATGATGAGTCACAGTTGGGGCTTACCCACCGTGGCTATAAACAGTTAAAGGATCTTCAATTAAACCATCAGTACAAAGCTAACTTTGCCTCAAGTCAATGCTTTATCTAAAATAAAAAAAAAGTACTTTTTCATTATTTACTATTCCATCGCAGATTTATACAGAAGCTTGGTGTTTGCATGATGAAAGTACAGCTCACCCTTCCATTACCGTCCCTGCACTGAATCAGTGATACATGTGTTAAAACCTGAATGAGGCTGACTCTCGAGAAAAAATAGAGAAGAAACCAAGAGTCCTCATCTTTAATTCTGATCAGTGTGTATCGAGTTCCCGATAGCAAAAAAACAATAGTTACAACTTCTTTCCCAGAAGGCTGTGTGCAAGCTAACACAGTAGGTTCTAAATACAGGTAAGAAAAGGTTCATTTCTCCTGTGTCCATCCATTCACATGGGTTAATTCCTCTTGGCTCCCCCTCCACTCCTCTCTTTCTGGCAGAGCAGACTAGAAGCCCTGACTCATACATCACTCTGTTAAAGGCAAACACAAGGCCAAGGAGCTTTTCTACATGCCCTCTGGCATTACCTGTATATACTTTCCTCTTATTTCATAGATTAGGAGGAGGTTTTGTCCTCTGTTTGTGGAGCATGTAGTTGAATAGATGGTTTGGGGCTAAAGGTCTGCAACATGGCAAGTCTTTCAAACTCCATATCCTTCTCAATTTTTCCCTTTTGTTGAAGAGCTGTGCTAACACCTCCTTTAACAAGTACACATTGCCTAGCATTATTTTCAATGCTATCCACATTCACCAACACTAAAACACAAACAGTTCTAATGACACAAGTCATTTCTGCCAGATCATACAACAACGATTCCAATCAACCACGATAACTGAATCCAGAAGCAGTATACTCCTCTGAGTCAGAAAGAAGCTTGCCTGCATTCTTACAGGTTTTGTTTCCTTTTATATGAAAGGCCCAAGCCATAGATAAAAACTGCATGTACACAATGCACCAAGAGAAACATCTGTCACACCAAAAACTACAGAAAAATGTACAACTTTCATGTAAGGTATATTCAAATTTCTGTCCAGAATTTATCTCCACTCACACTAAACACCTTAATTTCACCCAACAAGCAGACTGAAATGCAAATACATTCCTTAAAATGGAATAAATGAGAGCAGAAAGAGATGCCAGGAACTTAGGAGAATGGTGTGATACATGAGTGACAGAAAACATATCCTCACTGTTGGTATATTTACAGTACTGTCATAGTTCTAGACTAATTCTATTAACTTTATTAAATGCAAAGATGCCCTAGGAGGCATAGTAAAGATATAGTATAGTTTGTACATAGAAATACTTGATGCATCTGGTGATGATGCCATTTAGTTAATAGTCCTAGAATGTACTGTAGACAAAACCAAACAGTTAGCACACACAATTCCACTCAGAAGAGTAACACAAAGAAGCAAGAAATTCACATACTAGACTGGTGCCAGTGTACAGTGATGCAGAGGAGGCCCTTTCAGTGCTTCCATCACAGAGCATCTTTCCAGAATAGCACATCCTGTTTTCTAGGAGAATCGGTATTTAGCTGGAAAACAGCTTGCTACTTAATGTATATAATTACTGTCAGTGTGCAGGCTAAAGAACCTGGTGTAGCTAACACAAGTAACCACAAGTATTGTTATTGTAGAGCTATTTCTGCACATAGTTAATGTAAATCATCTATTTAAATCCTGAACTAAGGCAATCCCACACTATGACAAAATAAGAAAGGAAGAGATGATCAAGTGCCAGCAGAACACAACCAGTTTCCCCATAAAAAACTAATCAGGCAACTGAAAACTAATTCTAAATGCAGAAAGACTAAGATTTTAGATACAAGAAGTCAACAGAATAACATCCTCTTTGCCTTAAAACAGAGCAAAGTCAGAATAGCTAATAATATTAGGATTCCTTCATTTATTTTTTGTAAGAACAACTTCCAATATTTTACATATTGTCATTCACAGACTGAAAACAAATATTGTGCTGCCTTCTTTCCAAGAATCCCACAACTGGGGGTGAGATTTGCAGTTCTGAAGGGCTTAAATGCCACAACAGACTTCAATGACAGTTCAGAACAAACTAATAACTTGTGATCCTTTTATTCATAGCCTAAGTTGAAATTATATCACCACAAAATCAGTAAGAGTTTTGTTGCCAAGTCCTGAAGGTAAATTTGAACACTGATCCTTTGGGACAATCTCATCATGCAAATGAACATATACAAGGCCTCTCCCAGGCCATGAGACACTCAACCACCTTCAGTTTGGGAAATGGAGCATGTTATACGATGTGGAAGAACACCAGATGGGGAGAGTTCAGCATGCAATGCTGACTATTTGCACTTAAGCTGATAGAGCAAATTGACCACAAATCTCCCCAATAAAACATTCCACCTAGCTCAGCTCCTTCTTGGCCTGTAACATCTTGTTAAAAGAGTTCCTGGTAAGTAAAAGAAAGAAGACAATGTACAAACACCTTACAGAGCAAAGTTACCTTAAGGTTAAGTTACAGGAAGATAAATCTGAAAAGAGAAAAAAAATCCTAGAATCACTGGCAGCAAAACACAACAGCAATTTCAGTGAAGAAATATAGCTGCTATTGCAAATTTCCTGCTTTGCACTGTGATGTTCATGCAGAGATTAGGGAGACATTGAGCACAAAGAACTCATTACCACTCCAGCAAGGTTTTATGCCGCAAGGAGCAGATGCAGCTCTCATAGAACCTGGATTACACAACCAAAATGATCCATGATGGTTTAACACCAGCAGCACTGCCTGGTGCATCACCTGTGCCACTCAGTTCCCAAGCATTAACTGCCTTCTCTACTATGAGTCTCCAGCCGAACAACACACAGCTACAACCTGGAAAAACTGCTGAAGTGCAGGATGAACACATACTACAGTGAGAAGACGATGTGTTGTCTTTTCACATTGTTTGCTTCCTATAGACACAAGAACAATTTATTTATGGCACATCATTTACGAGGATTTAAAGAAAACAGAAGGAATATGCAAAGTCATTTACAACTTGGCACCTCAAAAAATACTAACACCAGAATCTACTCAATGCATTTTCTCCTGTGTGATGATTAACTGGACTGAACTCCATTTTGCCCCCATTGCCCAGGGATTATCCACTGTGTACATCCATTATCACACAAATACAACTGGTCCAACAAACCAACGACCCCTAGGTAAGGTACAGGCTCCAAAGTGCTGTATGCAAGGGAAAAAATTCCTACCAGTATACTAGCAGGACACTGGTAAAAAAAAAAAAGTAGCAAACAGAAATAGTAAAGAAATAAAATACACTTAGAGAGCTTCTCTGTACATCACATATGATTTATATTCCCTGTGACTCAGCTGCATGAAAGCTTTCCTTCCTATTAGTAAAAGGTTTATAATACACAAAAGTTTTATTATATGAACAAGAACCCTATTCCTCCTACACTGCCAAATTTGAGTCTCAAGAGGCAGCTTGACATTAACCATCTGTTCAACACTACATGTGTTTCAGACCATCTCGTACCAGGCTTTCCACTTCTGTTTTTCCTGTATTTTACATTCCTAATATTGTGGTCTTCCACAAAATAACATTTTTTTTCTTTTCTTTCTGGATACTATCATTCGTATAGCTGACTTGCTATTAAATGGCTAAAGAAAAGCCATGGGGATTTTCTGGCACCTAGAATCTTTCTATTCTTTCATTCACAGGATCAGTGATAGCAGTAACAGGTTAATCTCCTGGAAAGTCTCAAGATGAACATTTACTCCTCAGACAAAAACAATTTCGTTAAGATGTTAACCTCCAAAGCTACTGAAACCAAGAGCATAATTCCCAGATCTGGGCAGAAATGACAAAGGTGTGGAAGGCCAGACTGACCACACAAGCCCTACAAAAACTGAATGACCAGAAATACAAATACAATGGCTATTAAATTCAAAAAGGGGCAGATTAGGAAAAACTAAAAAATGATCCTGTTTTAAGCAGAACAGAAGAATCCATATTAACTTTAAAAAAAATAAAAACTTCCCACATGTTCAATAGTTAAAACTTGGACAAATAGCAGTTATTTTTAGGAAAACACCCAATTTCTTACTAAAACTTTCCCTCCCTCAGTAGTGACGAGCCAAGCTGTGCTCTGAATCATACTGCACTGTCATTTGTTGACAAGAAAAGGCTGAGAATTTATGTTAGACACAATTCTAGCAAAATAAGAATCAATTCCTACCCTGACAAGGTGCAAGAGGTAAGACTTGGTTTCAGAATTGCATTGCTCTCTGCAGCACACCAGCAGAAATGGGTTTTCTATGTTTCTGCAATGCTTTTACTCAACACTGATAGTAGGGGCCTGGCTTGCTGACTACCAAACAGAAAGTCTATGTGAAAAGAAGAACTGTTGTCTCCAAATACCTCAGGAAAAAAAGTAAAAGAACATGAATAATTTAAAACCAAGCGACAATGACAGCACAAGAACAGAATGTTAAAGTGTCTATGAATAGCTTTTCAAAAATTACTTTGACCTTCTAATCATCGGG
>NW_008657778.1:0-959 GCF_000695815.1 Acanthisitta chloris | reverse complement strand
AGGAATGTACAATCCTAAGAAGTTTTAAGATGCTTGAAAGAGTTAGGAGAGCATTTAAATAACATTAGGTTAAATAAAGCAACACACAAGACCAACATAGGTTTCTTCTAGTTCAATGAAGCTCCTAGGTTTCAGGTAAGTTTTCTCACAGCTTTACAAGGAAATAACTCAAAAGTATAAAGTCCTTCCCGCCAAGCAGGGATGGAAAACGACTGTTCAGAGGGCTTGGCAAGCATTAATGAAACCAGTAGGCAGGAACTCTGGTAGAGACCTACAAATTCGTTTAAGCACACTCTGTAAGTACACAAGCACTGAATTTAGAAGGACTGCATTACAAGGATGACCTTTCTGCTGATATTTGCAGCTCTAATACAATTATGACTTATACAAGAAGCATAAAGTTTGCAGACAAAATTGAAGGAGGGACTGGAATCTTTCAACTTATCTTTTGAGCTACAAGACTGAGCCTGTTATTCTGAATTTTGAGATGGTGGCACGGCTCTCCATGGCAACCCAGGATGCATGAGCCCCACAGCCTGATGAAGGAATCTAACAGGAACAGCACCTTAGGCTGAGAAGCCTCCAAAGCAGAAGAAAGGCCACAACTTCAAGGTGGAGTAAAATGTGTCTCTTTGCAATCAGGTTAATAAAGGGATAAAGGATAATTTCTGACTTACTCCTCCATTGAACAAGTGAAGAATCAAAGTAAGAAGTACACTAACAAAAGCTACAGCCCAGCGGACAAATAAGCTCAGGTCTGGTATCATGTGAGTATAGATATGAGACAACATGACGCGCAACTCCAACTCCTGAGGAGTTCAGAGCTTGTTCCTTGGATGCCTCACTCGTTTTAACACCCGCCTCTTTCGTTCCCCACTTAAACTTTTATTTACTATTCACCACCTCTCTCCGCCTCGCTAAGCACAGCCCGACCGATCACAGCTACCTGATGCACCGCC
>NW_008657777.1:123899-127478 GCF_000695815.1 Acanthisitta chloris | reverse complement strand
CAGACCCCGGGCTGTTTCGCGCTGGCATCTGCTCTTGGGCTTGGGAAGTCCTTAAGAGGAAGGGGTCGCTGGGGAAAGCGGGGGCTGCTCCTCAAAGAGAGCAGCGAGCGCAGATTGTCCCTAACGCACCCTGTGCCGGGTGTGCTCCGGGGAGCGCTCGGCTCCCTTAGTGCCGGAGACGGCGAAGGAACAACTGGCAGACCGTCACTCCAGAAACTTGTGTAGCTTGAGCTGTTACACTCGCTAATGGGCCGGTTACCTAAATAAACAAACATAATGATTTATAGGTGTCTGAACTATAATGCTTGGAACGGTAGAGCTCTTTAACCTTCTTTCTAATCTGTCCCTCAGAGATTTGATTTTAAGGAGAGTAATACATCATCTGTGGTGCTGAATACGCGAGTTGATTACCTTTGTAAAAGGAATGGCCTTTGAAATAATATTGAGCCGTTAAGCAATAGATGCAGAAAAAGATTGAGACAGAGGAAGAGCAAAGATAAATTTTTGGCAGAAAGTATTTCCCACCCTCCTAGCAGCCTAGTTAGCCTAGAAGCCATGCTTGGTTAACTTTTATCCAGACTTCTTATTTTATTAAATTAAACTTCAAAAAAACAAGCATGCTGTCTGAAACCAGAAGCAAATCCTCCTTAGTCCTCTCAAAGTCCGTCTGTGTTGCAGTTAAGTATGATCAGAGCAGCATCTGTTAAGAGAATTTGCAGAAGCAAATACTGCTAAAGATACTTAGTAGGTAAATGGAAGTACATTGTCATTGTATTTGTTTCTGTTAGATGATACAGAACCAGACATTTCAAATTTCAGGGGTTTTTATTTTACATCTTTAAGCATTTTGTCCTCATAATTATACTTCTGTGTTAGATGCACTGCTTCATTGTAGCAAAAGTGCCTCCCCTTTTTGGAAGTGATTAATTCAGGTGCTAGCTTATTTAACAAGGGCCAAAGTCTGCAGCCTGGGGGGCACCTCCTGCCAGGGGTGAGTGTCTTTTGCCCTTGTTGAAAAAGAAAATAGTACAGCAGGTCTAACACCCTGCAGGCCTGGAGTACAAGAGCAATTTTATCTTTAACCAGCGTTTCAACACAGGATTTTATTAACATGAAATCAATATTCAGGTCAGCAATGGGGATCTGCAACTTCCAAATGAGAACCTGATCTGAAGGCAACACATTGCTCATATGAGTAAGGGTTGTGGGATATGACAGTGGGCATGCTCACCTATCTTTTTTTTGGTTCCTTTTATGAGATGTTGTTTAATGAGGAAGAAACAGGTAATCCATTGCATTTTAAAACACAGTGCTCCTCGTAAGTCTTGTTGCCAAGCATTTGAATGTGAGTGTGGCTTTAAGTCATGTGTTGTATATGAATGACTACTACTAGATAACTTAAGCTCTAAATTTATTCTACTATTAATGTTATATTGATCAGGAAGTGGCAGCTGGATTCCAGGTCCTAAATAAAAAATACTTGATAGTCTGGTGCTAATTTATATTTTAAGAAACAATGTTCTGAGGAAACCACAAGAAATGCAGTCGAATTTTTTCTTACTGGCTGTGCGCTGACATGTAGTTAAGGAATACACCTTCCTGGGGCACTGTGGGCTTCATTGACACACAAAGGAGTTAGGTCTGTTTATCAGCTCGTTGATGCCTATGGTAAAGTGCTGTAGAGTTCAATGGCTGGAACAGGGCACAGTTGTTTTTGTTCCAGTAAGGATGGAGATGGAGAACTGAAGGGCTTTTTCAAAGTAGCTCCAACACCATATCATTTGTAACTGCAAAATATAATGCAAGAATAAGATTAATAGAGCAAGAAGGCTCAAAAACATTCTTTAACACTTAAGTGAAATAATAAGTCATTCAAATAGCAGTACCCAGACTCCTACAGCAATGCCTCTGCTTCCCGGCGCTGAGAATGGAGCAGGTTTTGAGGTGCCTCAGCCCCAGAACAGCAGTGGTGGGGTAGGCAGGCTGCAGGCAGGTGGTTGTGCTGTGGCTGGGAGGGAGCACAGGCAGAGTGAAGGGACACAGAATGTTGATGCTTACTCTCATCTCTGGGTTGCCAGGCTGGGGCTGAGAGTGTCCCTCGCCACATTTGAGTGGTTGCTGAATGTATGGCAACTGCTGGCCCAGGCCCTGCATGGAGCCAGCCAGGAAGAGGTGCTGGATGAGGCCCTCGCTGTACAGCCTGTAGCTTGCAGGCAGGCTGCCCTGGCTGCTTGCTGCCCATCCCAGCATTCCAAGGATGCTATCAGTTGCAGGCCTTATACTGTGTATAACAGTGCCAAAATTTTTCTGGTGAAGGAAGGAGTTCAAGATGACTTCTTATTTGGAAAACTAATCCATTTCTAAATGTTCATATGATCAGATACTGCTTACATTGATTAAAACATGGAAAGGGCAAGCAGTGCATGCTTATTTGTGTAATACTGCTAGTAATAAACTCTAAACTTCAAAATCACTATGCAGTTGTGTGGGATTTTGGAGGCCCTGTGAAAGCTGCTATACAGATGAGGAAGCTGAGGCCTGAAGATTGACTGAAAATTTACTGAAGGTACTTGAGATGTCCTTGTTTGCTGTTTCCCCATCTCCATCCTGGTGTATCCCTCATGCTCTCAATTGCTGTGCTGTGCCACAGCTTCTCCATCCGTCTCTCCTTCCTCTTGGCCCCTCACCTCCCAAACCCCCCATGTGCTGCCCTGGCAGCACTGCCCTGCTTGCGTACCAGGGTGAATGCCAGCCTGCAAGTGTTCAGTGGCTCACTCGAGGCCCCAAGCTGCAAACCCCTCTGCAGTTTCACTCTGCTTTTCTGCTGCGATGAAGCAGTTTTTTCGCAACACTGTGCCCACGGTTACCTGGGCAGGGGTGGGCAAGCTGCAGGTGATGGGACCTCCAAAGGTTGCTCCTGCAAAGCTATACCAAGCACAGCTGTCAGGTGGAGATGATGAGTGATGGGAGGTGTGCCTTTCCTTCATGGATGTGATATAACCAGGTTTTAATTAAAGCAGCCACGGTAGATTATTAGGGTAGATAAATACTGCCTTGTTACAGCCCTCTTGGGTCGTATGTAAGCAGCATTCGTGTTAGAAAGGATGAATGAATAGTCAGTGTGAAGGATAAAGATCAGCATTGTTAATCACTCTGGAAGTCTTCCGTGGGAAAGTGTAAACTCATGAGGAAAGATAGTGCCCATAAATGTCATTTAAATATTTACATAACTGGAGGAAAAAATTTTGATATTAGAGGCATGCAAGTACCATGTCATGTTTGGGTTCCTGTCAGAAATAACCAGGACTTGTACAGTTGCTGTTGCCGGGCTGTGGGCTGTATGTCTGCATAGTGCTTTGCTAGGAGTAATGAAGAGCTCTCCTTCAATACCACCTGTGGAAAAAAGTCTAATTGTTCTTGTCAAAGTGCAGATAAAAACATTAGAAACTTGGGGGGCTACATTTGCTTAAACTCTTGTGCTTCAGGAGGGGTTAACTCTTCATTGTGGTGTTCCTGGATAAGCATTGTGCGGTTTGACACATGGGACTGACCGTCCAGATACAGTTTGTTGCTGTTGAT
>NW_008657777.1:118521-123863 GCF_000695815.1 Acanthisitta chloris | reverse complement strand
AAGAGTAGATTTCTGTCCCCATAAATAACTGGAAATTGTAGGAATTTTGCCTCTACTCTTCTTTGATTTTGTAATTCTCACTAAAGTTTCTTTTGTCCTTTTCCAGCTCTCAGAGTGCGATACAACCGTTTGAAAAAAAAAATGTAAAAAAATCTGTATGCTTTCATGTAAATACGATGAGGATGAGCCTTTGAAAGCATATCTAGCTGATGCTGATGAATAAACAAGCTTGGCCAGGGTAAATCTTTTCATCTAACTTCAAGAGCCACGCTGTAATGAAGTAAATATAGATGTACTTAATGGGCTTCTTTCATCCAAATACACAGCAAACCCTTAAAGTAATGCAAACAAATCTAAAATGGATTTCTAAGCGGCTTTCTTTCTGGTATTGGAGCAGTGGAGCTGGGCTGGCAGTGGAGCTCACTCCTGGAGCTGTGAAAGTACTGAGGTGAGTGCTGGCCTAAATGGGAGAGGGCAGAGGGAACATGAGAGACCTGTTACTTCTTCTGTGCTTTTTGTGGGTTAAAGTGCTTGTTCCACGTGTGGTTTAAAATGTGTTACTTGATGAGCATTTCCCCAAACATGTCCCTTTGGAAGGCAGCTTGCAGATTAGATGCTTCCAGAAGCAGGGAGAGCTGCAGGAGCTGCTGCCTGCTCCCTCTCAGCTGCGGCTCAGCCCAGGCTGCACCAAGAGACCCCCCAAGTGCAGGAGGATGGAGTGCCACTGCTTGGCCGGGTGCTGACCTGCCTGGAGGGCTTGCTCTGCCGGACATGCCCTGGCTGTGCCCCAGCCTGGGTCCTGGTTCACAGAGTACCTGAGCTAGGTGTTAAAGGTGGTTTGACAGCTGCCACAGCCACAGTCACTGAAGAGTGACTCCAGTGGTGCTGGTGACTTTGGTGATGTCTTGTTGGTTGGAAACCTGGAAAGTAGAGTTTGAAGAACAGTTTTGCAGATCCGGTTGTTTACTGTGTGGCGGTGGATTTGGTTTCATTTTGAGACTTGCAGGATTATTGTTTTCAATGCCAGCATTTGTAAACAGATTAAAGACTTCTTGTGCAAAGCGTGTCTTGCACATACAGCTGTTTGGGTTCACTGCCCTTCCTTTGAGAAGACCAACATGTAATGTTTGTATGTCCATCCCACAGAAAGGTCTTTGGATTGTCTCTTTACAAAGCACAGTTGTAAAACAGTTTTACTTTAAAGACAAGTGCTGTGTTTTGAAGAGTATGAACAGTTCTGGAGAAAAAGATCTTTACTTGGTCTATCTTTTCTTAACAGGAGGAGTTCAGATCCATTTAATTCCATTGTGGAATAAAATTCCCGTTAAAGCTGAGCAATATGTTTTATAAGAGTTTGACTGTTAGACTATTTAGATGGCTATGTCAGCATAATTACAGAAATTCTTTGGTATGAGCTTTTTGTTTGCTGAGATCTTGATGACTGGGAAATAGTGTAAAGAATGATTTCTGAGTGTTGGAGGAATTTTGTGAAAGATCTTTAAATCTAGGAGACGGTTGTACTTCAAAAATATAATAGTGATTTACTAATGTCCAAGATTCAACACACTATTTGACAACTCAAATAATCAGATGTCCAGTTTAGCTCGTGTCTGGTTATGTGTGCCGTGTGTACAGAAGTGAAATGTATTAAAAACTGTTCAGCTTCGGATGTGTTCATCTGGGGATTTACTCATAAATAATTGATAACCCGCTGAAACAAAATCTCTTCATTACTCTGTGGATTGTTCACCTCTTCCCTCCCACACTCATTGTTCTCACAGGCAGGGGAAGAAGGAGGCACTGCTTTAATGAAGGTGCACGTCAGCTTTCAGTGCTCCTTCCAAAAGGTCATCCAGCTAAACAGCGGCAATCAAACGTTTGACAAAGATAAACATTTGATGGAGATATGTGGCATTCCAGTATTTTAGAGGAACCACTAAGCTGCTGTATTTAAGACTGCTTTGCATCCTAGCACAGAAGCAGTGCTTAAGATGAATTACTAAATCAATGAAATGTTTGCATCTAGTGTGCTGCAGGACAGGACATCAAATTAAGGGTCATTTGCTGTGCAGTACTAATTACAACTCTAATATTTGGGCTTGATCTGTCACAATTTTGCTGCTGATACTGTTAAGTATCCTCGCTCGGATTGTTGACTGCAATGGGACAAGTCTTGGCGAGCAGTGGTTTGCGTGAATGAGTTCCTGTTGATCAGATGTTGATGAGTAGCGATGAATTTCCTTGCCTGCAAAAAAAAGAAGGGCCATTCTGCTACCCTCGGACTTAGATCAACTCAGGTAGACTTTATTAAGAAAATCTTATTTTAATGGAAGAAGTGTCTTAATGTAAGATCTGTTCATCTTTCCAGTGACTTGATTGCTTTAGAGTTATTAGCCAAGTTCTGTAACAGTCTTTAAAGGTGCTAATACTTGCTTGCATTTAATAACCCAAACTATTGCTAATGGACAGAAAATGTTCAAATCACATCATTGAAAGAGAACCCTAACAAATCTTACAGCAATTTTAATGTGAGGTTTCAGATGTTACTCTTGTTTAATTGAAAGGTAAATGCTATAAAGGCCTTGTCAGTCTGCACTTTCCAGATGACAGCACTTTCTGTGGCACAACTGGAAGTCCCAGAGTTCTGATCCCAGCTTTCAGCTTCAGGATTCATAGCTCAAACTCTTCCTTTTTCCTGGCAGAAGTATGCATCTGTGGTGGTGTCTGGATCTGTGTCTTCCAAAGACATATTGGGTTTGATCAAAGAAAATGAGAAATATTTTCTGAAATGGTAATCACATTCTGACTGATATTGGAGAGAAGAGAGCTTTGCTCCTGCTATAAACCACAAGATTAAGCTTGCTTATAAAGGATTAACAGAGCTCTCTTCTGTTAATTCGTAGTGGTGTAGTCGAAGCGCCTGATTCTACATCAGTGGAAAATCCATTATCAATCAATGGGAATTTTTCAGCTGAAGCCAAAGGGATTAGAGTCTCATCGTTCAGAAGTGACTGGAGGAGAGAAAGCCCAGGATATGCTTGTTGCCATGCAGCTATGAGCCACCGCTGGGGTGTGCTCACAAAAAAATGGCAAAGGAAAACATTTGTTTGCCCCAGGCAGACTATTTCCAGAGATGTACGAAAGGGTTGGTGCCATTGTGCAGGGCTGCAGCAAGAGCTTACCTGGGTTACTGCTGATAGTGAACTGTTCCACACGTCCAAGCAAAAGGATTTCAAATTGGTAGAGGTACACAGAGAAAGATGACCTGAAGTCCTCGTCTAGGGATCCAGCCATGGTGGGGGAGAGTTAATGAGGAGGTCAGTGGGAAGAGGAGTTAGGAAGAGCCATGGAAGAGGACTGTCATACCTGCCACCGCTCAGGCTGCCACCCAGGCACATTGGTTTAAGAGACTGAAGCGTAAAGAAGAGACAGGAAGAAATTGCTGAAGAGATTGCTAAAGTATTTGCTGCTGATGGTGTTGGGAGTGATTTCCTAACAAACTGCACTGCCTGCAGAAGTTTCTTCCTTTAGTTAATAACAACTAATTTTCCTACTGGTAGAGTGAGTAGATCTACATTCAGACTGTTCGAGGCTACAAATTAGAAAACCTGTGGTTCCAGACTTTAGTTAGGAATATTCACCAAGCTCATTCCAAAATATAATTTCTCTTTCTTTTGAAATGCTGTCATAGAGCTTAGCTTAAATGTAGCTCTGATCCAGAGCCTAGATGTGGAGGAAAGCACAATTTCCATGACCTCTGCTACTACATTCAGTAGTTACTTTTCCAGGGATGGAAGCTAATACTTCACAGAAAGCTATTCGGGGTTAAAATTACACTTTTTACAACAGTGTGGTAAATGCAAATGTATTATTTTGATATGTTATAATAGGCAAGATTGTGTCATTTAGTTCGGCAATTACAGAGATTAATTTAATTTTCCTTTACTCTTGTTAAATGCAAAATAATTGAACACACATCATGGAAGGTTGGGGTTCTCTTGTTTGTAGCTTCATCATTTATTAATCTAACACATTAGATGAGAGGCTTTATAGATTTGCTTGCCTAAGGAAAAAGAAGAATAAAATATAGAAAGGCCAAACTAGATACGTGTGTATTCTGTCTCACACTTTAAAGTGCTGTCAAGCGTTGCCTCATTTTTAGTACACTTTGTAAGGAAGGACACTGCTTTTCCCCCAGAAGGGTCAATTGTGACCTAATGCTTGAATAGTCTGAATAAGCTCATATTTGGATAAGCAAGGTCACTTGTGTAGTTCCCCTCGCACTCTCCCTGTAGGAATATAATGTTGTAATAGGGCAGGCAAAATAACCTACAAATGAGCACACTGTAAAAAGGTATGTTTTGGCACTATCTTGGCCATCTTAATTGACTCTCCTGGTTGTAGGAGGAATTGTGCGTTCTTCTGGTTCAGTGTTTGCTGAAGATGGGGTTGGTCTAACACAGGCAGCAGTGCAATAACAGCTCAGTGGGGGCACATGCTTTTCTTTCTTACCTTCTTGTAGCTGGAGGAGATTTGAAAATTGGATATTTCTCTGTCTCTGCAGTTTCGAGTAGCCCTGACACTGCCAGCCGTGGATTAATGAAATAAATCCCTCATGTTTATAGTGCAGTGGAAAGTATAAAGAGCAGTTTCTGGCTTTTTTTCCCCTTATAATGTGTCATTTGCTAGCTGGCACAGTGACCTCTATTTCATGACTCTTGTGATGTGACTTGTTGTGAAGCTTTTGTGTGGGTTAATTAATCACCCAGGGGAGTAACAGCATGGGACATTATGCATGTGGACCTGAGGTAAACAGTTACCTATAGACTACCCATAATGAATGTGTACTTCAGATATTATCTGTTAATGCACTTTGATTTTTCTAATATGATTTTCTTTCCCTTTTGTCTTATCTGTTTTCTTAACTGTGTCCTTGGTAATCCAAAGGGATGCAAGCATACAGTCACCTTTTGGTGTTATCAGTGTAACTGAATTAGGAAAGAAGTATTCCTGGCAATTTCAGTACATGAAATTTGCCAATATATTGAGAAACGATTTTATGCAAGTAATATAGAGATACAACAGTTTTAGTTTTCCAGGGTATCTTGGTGGACAGTGCATCAAATCTTTTAATTTGTTTCAGTCAATTATATTGACTGAAGTGAAGGCAAGAATTAAATTTTTTTTCTATTCTTGAAGATTTAATTCCATACTCGTGATATACAGTTCAGTATCATTGTGTATTTTAATTTGTGTGAATGAACACTCACTTGTGACTCCATCTTTAATTTTGCCTGACAAGTCCATCTCATTTCTAGAAAGCTCATACCAGGAATTGATTA
>NW_008657777.1:42374-118503 GCF_000695815.1 Acanthisitta chloris | reverse complement strand
AAAGAGGTGATGTCTGGGTCTGATGTGGGGTCTGACTGGTTACTCAGAATTGACAGATGCTGATTTCCAGGTGATTCTGTTATCCTCCTCATCAGCAGATTTGGTTAAAACTAGCCCTTGAGAAGAACTGGAGGAAGGAAACTAGGAGCAGAGGATTAGTTTGCCACCCAAATGGAAAGTTATTGTTATGAGGAAATTAACTATATTAATTGCACAGCACTGCAGGCAGGTAGCAAATAACTCAAGATTTATGTGATTCCTATTTATTCAGCACTGAGACATCATGTGCACAAGTAGCACGGAGCAGCTGGTTCTCAACAGGCATATTAACACCTATAGCTGGCCTGGCAGGGGAAGCCCAGTCTGTGAAATGGGTGGTGGAACTCCCAGACTCCTGCAGGGGTGGGCCAAGGAGCTGGTTGTAGCTATCCTGAGCCCTGGAGGATTGGACCTTATGGCTGTCAGTCTGGGAGTCTGGAAGTCCTTGATTGATTTTTGTCACTTTTTTGCTTCTCCCAGTTGTGGGAATTCCTGAAATACTAGTTCTTGGACAGTGGTAAAATTAGCACAAGTTGATTATTTTAATCAACAGTAAATAATATTTTATTCAGGAAAAACAGGAAATGAGAACTTGTTTTCTCTTGGTTTTCTGAGCTAGGCAGAAATTATATGCTGCAGTGGTGTGATTCCCGGAGAAGGAAAAATTCCAAGTCTTTGCAGTTTCTGTGTTCCAGCCAGCACGAAGTGTGCCTTGCTCCACAGAGCAGTTGTATTTTCTATATTAAGTGTTAGTTTGTACAGTTAATTACAGTGATGCTTTAAAAAAAGGAAGCAGTTTTAAACAGAAAAGACTTTCTTTCACTGGATTCTAGAGAAATTAAAAAAACCACAAAAAACCCGTGGGAATTTTTGGGTTTAAGCTATCTGTCAATAGGTAGCAATTGATTTTTCTGAGGTATAATTCTGAAATGTTACTGTTCATCATTTTTAAAAAATGATGCTCACTGCAGTTCATCAAGGGTTGGCACTTAGAAAGATTGAATTCAGAAAAAATAAGTGTGAAGACTGCTGTAGGTAAATGACTAGAGCTGAGAGATTTATACCCTTTAAACACCTAGCTGCCTGGTTTTATTAACATTCCAGTGCCTGTGGTGTGTGTCTGTGTGAGCCTGGTTGTATGCAGATAGGAGCAAGCTCTTGCAAAAAAATAAAAAGGTGCAGTTAAGCCAGTTGTGTGCTAAAGAGTGAGGTTTTGGTGGCATTGCTGCTCCTCTTCCTTCCTGCGCCTCATGTTTCAGTTTAGCAGTAGAGGAGTGCTGGGCTGAAGGCATGCACTGTAAACTCACACTTGCCTTTTCTCACTCATGATCCTCTCCAGTGAGTTTTTGTCTCTCAGCCCTAGGAATGATGAGTGTTTTGTACAGAAAAGGGCTAACTTCTGAAAGCATAACCTTGACATGTTAGTGCCTGTGGAGCTTGAAATGAGGAGGTGCTGATCCAGTGCAGGCTGTAAAGTGGAACATGTAGCCAGCATGGGATTGGGCATCACAGGTCATTTATGTGTTCACAAGAGTCTGTCTTCTGCTGGGGCAGCTGTACCTGTGGCTGGCTCCAGCTGATCAGTGCTGTGTCCAGGGGATGTCACTTTCTGCTCTGCTGTAGAGAACAGCTAGGAGTTATCCCACATCCAAAGTTTGAACTTGTGAGTAGTAAGTACCAGGAGCAATGGGAAGTGCTGAGTCCTGCCCCTGGGGAGGAACAACCCCAGGCACCGGTATGTGCTGGGGGATGACTATTTGGAAAGCAGAAAAGAAGCAGGGGTTTGGTGAAGTGAGCAGGGGTTCTGGGGTCCAAGTTGAACACGAGCAAGCAATGAGCCCTTGTGGGAAGGAAGCTGAACTCTGTTCTGGGCTGCATTAGACTAGATATTGATAGCAAGTGGAAGGAGATGATTCTGCCCCTCTGCTAGGCACTGGTGAGGCCATACCTGAAGTGCTGGGTCCACTGGGATCCCCAGTACTAGAGAGAAATTGATGTACTGGAGGGAGTCCCACAAAGGGCCATGAAGATGATGAAGAGACTGGAGCATTTGTCATATGAGGAGTGGCTGAGAGAGCTGGAACTGTTCAACCTGGAGAAGGGAAGGCTCAGTGAGAATCTCATCAATGTTTAGAAATACCAGAGGGGAGGGAACAGAGCAAGTCTCTTCTCATTAGTGTCCAGTGGTGGGACAAGGATCAGTGGGTAGAAACACAGGAGGTTCCCTCTGAGTATCAGGAAATATTTTTTTAGTGTGCAGGTGACTGAGCACTGGTGCAAGTTGCCCAGGGAGGTTGTGCAGTCTCCATCCCTGGAGATATTAAAAAACCACCTAGACATGGTCCTGAACAACCAGCTCCAAGTGCCCCTGCTTGAGCTGACATGTTGGACCAGATAACCTCCAGAGGTCCCTTCCCACCTCATACACTCTGTGATTCTGTGATGGCATCAACTACATCCTTAAGCAGCTGTGCTGGACGGGTGGGAGGACTATCTCTGTGCTACTTTCTTTGCAGACAAAGATATTTTAAGAGAGCCTTTTCTAAAATAACAGTTCTCTAGTTTGTTCTTTAAAATATGAAACGATTCTCCATTCTCACGGAAAAAAAGGATAGTGATATATTATTGGTACCTTATGGCTGCTTCTCAGTTTGCTTCCACTTTTTCACGTGCAGTTGTTAAAACAGAAAATCTCTTTATATGTTCCCTGAATTGTACAGCAGGGACACAGTATCTGCTGTCTCCTGTTCCTGCAGGACTTGTGCAAAAGGGCAGTTATTTCATCTCTGACCACATATGTGAAAAATAAGGAAAAAATCTAATACTATACATCGACTTGAGCCTGTAAGTGTTGGACAAATAATGCTTATTGTGCAAACCTCTTGTCTTGCTTTCCGAAGTTCCTTTCCTTTAAAGCCTGGTTCTCACTAGCTCTGTTTCCAAGCCATTTGTAGCTGTCATCATGTCCCACGTGCCTCCACAGAAGAGTGGACGAGGTGCTGAGTTCAGCTGTCGTATTAATAGGCCTTAAGCAGTATTGTATCTAAGACTCAAGGCAGGAGACTCAGGAGACTTTCATCAACACAAGCCTACAGACAGGGCTTTTGTAAACTGCAGTGGTTTGGTGTGCCACTGCTTGTTCCTTCCTCCTGGTGAGTTAACAGCCACCTGGAAAGAAACCCCACCAAATGTGCTGCTTTTGATGCACGCGGGAGCAGTGGAGCTGTTATCAGCGACCTTCGCTTTTTCTCTTTGCCTTGCAAGCTAATTTTGTATTAATTACAGGCATAGCTTTTATCTTTGTCAACAGGACAGCAGCAGTAGAGTTATCTTTTGACTATCAGTGTCCAATTTGTTTTTATCCCCTCTCTGTTTGAAAAATAAGGACTGAAACATTTTGCCTATAAATTTATTTCATATTCATGATTTTTAAAATTCACAAAGAGCCTGATCTTAGATATGCTGGTGCTGCCATCTCAGTGTAAATGCTAGTGCTCTAGTGCAATCCTTGAAGACTGTAGTAGGCTTCCCAGGTCAGGGACAGGGTTTTGAGGCAAAAGAGGAGCAGTCTTAACATAAGTTGTTTGATTTCCCTGAAGGAGCAGGAGCATTTCCATTTTAGGACAGAATGAAATCTGAGTCTTTACACGTGTCTTCTCCAATTAAAGGTATGCACAAGAGCTTGCTTAGGTGCCATTTAAGTTTTGAATATACTTGTAATAGCAAAGACTTCAAAAGAGAAACAGCTGCATGTGTGACAGAGTGGCTAAGACCTTAGTGAGCTCCGAAATGAATGAAACATTCTTCTTTTGACATGTAACCTAGGAAGTGGATGTAGACTTAGGTAGGAACAAGTTTAGCCAAGAGAGATATCCATTCCTTCAGGAAAGAGATTTTGTTCTTTTGCTTCGGTGCTTATAGTCTGTGATGTGGGAAGAAAAATGCTTGTGAGGGTTTGAGTTCATATGGCATTTTAGTTCATTTGAAAATAATTAGGAAGGTTCAGAAATGAACCTCATGGGGAACCAAAAGGTTGCAATTGTTGACAGGCATAAGTATACATGAACAATAACTATTGAAAGGATTTCCATGATAACTGAAAATGTAGATTTCATATCACTTTGGAATTCACATTTTTATGCTCCCTTGTGGCTTTGGAGGGATTATACATACAAACCCCTGGTGCAGAGAGGTAACTGCATGGATAAACTGACACTTCGTGCTACATTTGCTCTTTATTATGTGAGAGATATATTTATTTTAAGTTTTGCTCATGTGAAAAGGCTTCAGTCCTAAAATTGAGAAGAAATATTCTGATATTTCTGTCTTATTATTGCAACTAATTGACACAAGTCAGAGATGCTAATATCTGTCTCTAATACGAAGATAAATCAGGTGGGGTTTTTTCTGTTGTGCATTATTTGCCTTATGCTGCACATGTGGCATGAGCAGTGAACTCAAGGACAACACTGCTGTTACATTTAGGCAAACTTACTACTTGTAATACAGAGAAAATTACACACCAAGACTTCAATGAGTTTCAGAAAAATTCTTAATTATGTGTGTAAAAATCTATTTTTTAACTTTCAGAGCTTTTTAGACACTGAAGTTCTTGTTTCACACCTAAATAACAGCAAATCAGTTGAAAACAGGAACAAGTCAGGAGAGAAAAAAATTAATATCCTCAGGTTCGGCATGGAAAGCTGCTTAAACACATTGTAAAAGTCACTTAAGGCATCCATATATAAGCAAGCAGAAGCAATGATCTGCTGAGAGCACAGATGTTGGGAGTTGCCCAGAATACAGAGATACCCATCTGCAGGAGGCTATCTGCTCCTAATGATTCCAGTAAAAAGTCCCAGCCAGACTGTGTTGAATCAAATGCAAGTTGAGCATGAGGATCTGAAAAGGACTTTGAAGAGTAAAGAGTCTTCAACATAGAAGAAAATTATGAACTGTGTATTTATTGATCAAAAGGTGGACACCTGTAAGAGCACTGGTAGGCATGCAGGGTCACCAGGCAGGACATCAGAAACAATGAGAAGTCAGTTGAATTAGTCATTGCATGAGAATTTGGGCAGGTGTTGCATTGGGTAATGGAGATGAGAAGATGTCAGACTGCTGAGGTGTCACAACAGAAACACTGAAAGAAGCTTGAGAATTGAATACAGAGGTGTGACCGTGTGTTGTACAGAGCATGGCCAGCATTCTGAAGAGGCAGTGCTGCTGACAGAAAGCATGCTGTGCAGATGGATTCTGCAGCAGTGATTTGTGAATCTGAGCACTGGATTTCATTTTTAAAAAGCTGAAAGTTTTGGTGAAAATCAGGTTGTGATTTTGAACAGGCTGGCAGTCACAGTCTTGGGAGGGTGTGAGCTACCAGGTAGACAGTTTCTTTCCTCTGCCTGCTCAAGCTCCCTCCTTTTGGGTGCTTGTTGTTTCCCTTCCATGTGGGTCAGCACAGTGGCCCTACTGTCCTTAGTTCCTGCCATCCTGCCTGCAAGCCCCTAACTCCACCATCTAAGTCCATCCTCCCCCAAAACTAGCTCATTCTTACTAAGATACTCATCTTCAGTTCCCCTGTGATTTGTGAAACTGGAGAAAAATAATGGGAAAAATGGGTGCTTGGCCTTTTGGATATTTCATGAGAAGACTGTATTATTTATAAATAATTTATGGCTTTGAAGCCACACACTTTCTCCCCAGGTTATATGTCTTGTATAACTGAACTGTATGATTTACCTTAAATTGCCCATCTGCCATGCATCGTGAATCTGCATACAGTGCTGTTTCTCCTCTCCTGTATGGCCTTCACCCGTGGATGAGAGATTTGCATAAAATGATTTCTTCATGTAAATGTGATCGGGCTGCAGCTCCAGCATCTTGTTATAATGTATGTACCAATCCCCTTGAATTGGACTAGCATCTACCTTGGTAATTGAATCTTTTTTTTTTTTGCTATAGTTTTGGGATTTAGGGGGAAGCAAGATGCATGTACTGACGTGCTTTTATTGCAGCCTTCTAGCCTTACCTTACCCTGAGGCTTCTTTCAAAAAAACAATAGGTAAGCATTGGGATGGGGGTCCGCAGTGCTGCAGCTCAGATGGGGGCCAGGGTGAGAGCCAGGGGCTCCCTGGGAACACCCTGGTTATCTGCTCTGGTCCTGAGCCAGGCAGCCTCCCCCCACCCTCCCCATGGGGACAACCTGCCCAGGGCCAGGACAACTGTCATAATTAAAATGGTGCTTAATCCAGAGAGATAAGGAGCTGTGCTGTCTCAGCTGATGTCATTCAGGCTATGATGTGGGGCTTCATGGGGGTCTGTGGGGTGCTGGGCTGTGTGAAGCCCCTTCTGAAGAACAGAGCAACCAAAGCATCTCCCAGACTTTTCCTGCACCTCTCTGCTCACTGGGGTCTCAGCCTTGCATTTGTATTTTTTTTACCCTTGATTACTGTTTTTGGCTGACCCTCTTCATTCATGGTCTCTCCTCCCTGGACGCAGTTTCCTTTGTCTTTCTGTTCTCCTAGCGCTTTTTGTACCCATCTTTTCCCACCTCTGTAATCTTCCTGGCACCTCCTCATCTCCCCTTTACCTGAAGCATGAATAACTGAGATAATGAGACATAGGCCTAATTACTTTGTGTATGTTTGCATAAGTATGGCCTCACCCACTCCGTTGTCTCTCATCCTTATATCCTTTTCTACAGTAGTCTCCGGAAGATGGGATTATTTTTTGTGCGTGTATTTAGTGTGCTGTCACTGCCACAGTGTAAATAGCATTGACTTATGGTACATGTATTTTGAAAAACTAGAGCTGTGTTGTAGTGTTCATTTGGGCCAGTAATGCCTGACAAATGACCATGTAGCCTAGCTTGTCATCACCATCTGTAAGATGTTTTCCTGCATTCAGTTTGTCATTGCATAGCTTTATATTTTTGAAGCTGAAAGGGAAGAGAAATTATTAGTCATTATGGCCTCTGATAATTATTTAATGCTTTTTATATTAATGTTAGTGTGTTCTGAATAGTGGTTTATGGGAAATATCTGCTAATTTAGGGAACAGGCATAGTATTTTGATCATGTGTGTAGTAAACGCCTAAGTTGGAGGGTATTTTTTTTGAAGGCTTCTCCATCTTTCTGTAATTACTAGATAGATAATATGAACTTGCTAGATCCAACATGCTAATGATTGCCTTCCAGCTTTAAGAGAGACAGAAATTATACGCTAGTGGTGTCAGAAGGAGATTCTGCTTTGGTAGTGTAATAAAAGATACAATACAGTGCTCTCTTGCCGTTGCGTAAACATCCATGAATATGTCCTCAGTCTTTCAATACCGAAGATAATGAAGATGAAGCTAAATTTACTTTAGGAGTACTCAAATGGCTATTGATGGCTTGGGAATGCTGGTTTATCAATAGTAGATGAACTACTTTGCTGTTGTCTGACACTTTGCAGGGCTGTCTCGTGAATCATGTTCAGATAAAAGGTAAATGCTCCCTCTGTCCAATTTTGCTATTTTAAATAGCTACCTTTTCAGCTTTGTCTGCAGATTTCCTGAAGCAAGCTCTCTGTGGCTAAGGCAGGGTATTTTCTTAGTGATGTCTTTTTTGAACTGGCTCTGGACTTTGCTGCCTGATTAAAGGCAAGTCTGCTAAGATCCTAGCATGTGACAAAGGTCTGTTGTGCTCTCTGTTCCAAAGGCAGCTTAGCACTGGTCTGTGCTGGGCCTTTAGGAAGGCAGTAAAGAGAACTGTGTGGGGGTACTATTCTTAAATATATCATGTATCCTTGATGCCTTGCAAATGGGTCTAAACTAATGGGGAAGAGAGTACGTTGGCTGCTGTGCCGCTAGCCGTTTTATTAGTTGCATCTTGCTGTATCTCACTCTTAAAGGAATCTTTTGCAGCCCACTAGTCCCTCTGGGATGAAGAGAGTTCTTCCCAGTGTTTATTTTCTTCTAAAATGCAGTCAGTGTGGGGATTACTGAAGATGAACATAGAGACCTTTAGTCTTTCATATTTATTACCATTGCATTGGGACTGTGTAGCAAAGGCAATAGCAGATAACCTTTGGATTAAGAGAAAAAAAACGGGGGCAAAAAGTGGTAGAAGCTGCAGCAACAATTCTCCTGAATCTGCAGGAAATCATCTAATCCCCAGCTGATCTAAAACATGCTTAACATTACCAGATGTTTTGAAATTGGTGTCCTTGTTTCAGAAGTAAGCCGTGCAGCCACAAGGCACAGAGTCTTGTGAATTTACTGGAATACTGCTACAGAAAGGTTTCTGGTGATACCAGACAGTAACCTCACCTGTTTGGCTCTAGAGCTGTGAACCAGATCACACATTGTTGGAGTGTACTCTGTAGAAAACAGGGAAATTCTGGGAGAAAGCTTTTGTAAACTAACTGTGATGTATTCTGAAAAATCCGTAAATTAGATACTGCTGTTAGTGGTGTGTGTTTATACTGGTCAGTGGAGTCAGGAGTAAGAGGTGATGCTCAGGTTCTCCTGCACTTGTTTGAAGGTGCATATAGTAAACTCTTGCTGGATACCTTCTTATATGATAAGTTTCAGTGTCTATATCAGTTGGACTTCTCTAGCTAAGGTGAGGACTGAAAAAAAACACTTCCTGAGGCTTTAAGGGTGATCTGGACACAGAACCCTCAAGTTCATGGGTTATATGGGAATACCAGGAAATTGACGTTTATGGTTTTGAATGACTGGTGCTTATTCCCTTGCCTTTCCTCTCTCTCTCCTACCTCAAGTCTTCCCTTGAACATGCTCTAGCCAATTGTATGGAATTAGACTTTACTGTAACGATCTGGCGGCACTGGAGCTGCATCAGGCAGCAGTGAAGTCTCCCCCCTCCACTCTTTTCTAGTAGCCAAGAGGCTGCTTTTGACATCCAAGTGTATTGCTGAGTTGCTTTAAAAACTGCTTCGGTACTGGGTCGTGGGAAAGGTTTTCAGCACAGTATTTTACCTTGATGCATCTATAACTCTAGCAGCAGCCACAAGCAGCACCACTCCTGCAGCTTTTTCAATAAAGAAATAAATCTCACCGACATTTTTCCTGGGCTCTGCACACCAGTTCCATGTATTAAAATGCACAAAGAGAATACAGCATAAGGGGGTGGTTGTGTATCTACCAGTTACCATGGAAATAAGGGCACACTTAGACTAGTGGGCCCATGAGCACTCAGATCTGGGTACACAGTGTGTGTAACCCATCAGAGTAAGACTGGGGCAGGTGTCCCTACTCTTCTTGTCTCTTTGCCTTCCTTGCAGCATGGTTTCTGCAGGAACAGCACCTGGATGTAGGGTTCCAAAGGAGCCCCTCACACTCCTGCTGTGCTTGCCAGCCTCCAGAGAGGGAGGGCTGCAGTGACAAGAGTCGTGGACAGGAGTATTTCTGGCAGGTTTTGGACATTTGTTTACTTAGATGAGTGTTTTTTCTCCTTCAGTCACAAGCACTAAAAACATCTGGCCACCCATCTCATGCAGTTTGCTAGCCTTGTCCCCATCTTGTCCAGCAGAAGATGAGGGTCATTTTTTTCCACCCCCGTGGTTGTACCTGGAAAGCACTGGCTGTGCTGGAGGCAATGCAGGGGTGGGAGGCATCAGTGCTATGCTGAGCTGTAGCTGACTCCTCACAGCCTCCTGCTGATGCTGGGTATGAGAGATCACAGGGCAGGCCAGTCTGGTTTTCCACAGGGAGTCTGCCCTGTGGCAGACCCTTGAGTCAGTGGCATGTCTAAAGAAGTCAGTTTGAACAAAATCCATAGCCTGTGTAAATTGATGCCACATCCTTAATAAGGGGGAGTGTTACCTTTTTGCATTTTAGAAGACCTATTTGGTAATATCAGTCCCTTTTATTATTCTGCTGCTTTACACTATTGGTGCCAGCAGTGATGAGAAATGAGGTAAAGCAAAAGATACATTCTAGCCCAAGTGTCCTCCAAAGTGTATGTTTTACTGTGGCTGCATACCTGCACTCTGTCATGGGCTTGGCTCTGGAGGGGAATATACTTTAGTAGTACAGACTCTTCTGCATAGTTCTGCCAAAAGAAGGTCTCTTCTGACCTTCTGCTTTTGACTGGACCTATTTCTTTTTACTTCTGTGTTGCTTGTCTTCTCCTAAGCCTTATTCATGCCCCTTTTCCTCACTCTTACAGCTCCCCTAAGTGTATTTCCCTTCACAGCCACTCTTCCTATCTAAGCAATCTGTATATTTTCACTTTTTGCCCCAAAGGACTGACATTACCTTCCCATCATTCACTTGGCACCCCATGGTTGCCAGTCTCCCATCCAACCTCTCAGGTCTGTGCTGCTGCCTCCTTAGCTCTGTGTCCTCCTGTCTCTGCCAAGCCAGTGCCATTCTCCTCTTGAACCAGCTGCATGTTGGATGGATCTCAGCTCACTCTGTTCCCATCTAAGTAGTTCCTGATCTTACTCTCCTTTTTCACCTTTTTTTTTTTCTCCTTAGATTTTGCCTGGATTGACTGATTTACCCTCTTTCCTCTTTCTTGCCCTCTTTCATCCTGCTATTCTTCCAGACTCCCCAGCCAAATTTCCTTGCCTATTCTTATCCATCATTTTCCTCACATATCTCTCAATCCCAGTTTTACCCACTTTTCCTTATTTTTCTCCTATTTCCTTACTCTTGTTCCTGTTTTCACAGGAGTACACTTTTCTCATTTCAGGACGGCAGTAGAAACCATCTTTGACACCAAGCTTTTTCCTAGGTCATGGCAAGTCCTGTCTTCAAAGAATAAAGATACTTGAGCTTCTCAAAGAAAAAGGATGCCAAGACCTTTTAACCTAGGCAGTGAAAAGTGCTTTACTTTGGCTTTGTTTTTGGAAACATATGCATTGTTTTAGTGGCGATACCCAAAATTATATGTAGCATGAGGCTGCTTTTCTAACAGCTGAAAGTTGTCTGGACGGGGTGAAGTGCCTGACAGCTGTAACAGGCAGCACCACTGCCAGCTTCACCTCTTACAGTTACCATCAGGGAATTCCAGTTTGACTCTGAGTGTATTCAAAGCCCTTTTTCACAGCATGTCAGCAAATACATAGTCTTGGAAATATTTAATATGATGCTGCAAATTTTACAAGGCTTCCGGTAGAGTCAGTTGTCCAAGGAGGAGGAGATGCATGAGTGGTGAACTGCTTCCTGCCTTGCTGGTTTGTAAGAGTTAGTTGAGGAGTGAGAGCCCCACTTTGGAGCTGGACATTGTGAGTCCCTTGATGGTAGGACTGCATCTGTGTGTGTATATCTCCTAATCATCCTTCCTCCAGGGCTAGTTCTGTGTACATAAATCAAAAAATAAAATAAGACACCTCACAAATTACAGGAGCCTGTATCACCATAATCTTACCATTTTATAGAATGGCCAGACTGGGATTCTGATATCTGGAAGGGGATTGGTGATATGGCAGAAAGTTCACAGCTGTTAAAATAGATTTTTAAATTTGTAATGAATAAACTTGGAGAGCAGTTCCAGAAGCCTTATATTGTTCAATGTCTGTCTATCATGTACTTCTGCCCATGTAGTAGGATGAAGACATGATCCCCAGAGAGTTAATAAGAATAATTCTTTCATGCCTGGGAAAAAAAGTGAAAGAAAAAATGAACTGCATGAGATTTGCCGGTGACATTTAAAGTCCAAATTGGACTTTGTCTGAGTAATTTATCTTTGGGTATTTGCAGGAAGGAGAGAAGGAGAATATGAGCAAGGGCATCTCAGTTACGTCTGAGCTTTCTGATAGATGAAGAGAAATTTTGGTGGCTCCATCTGTCTGGAAGGTATATCTGTGTGATCGCTTCTCTGGCAGATGGAAGATAATACTAGGAGGAGTACTTTGATTATCAAAGCATGGGAATTACTCCAGTGCAGTATCACCCTGAGACACCACTTCTTTTTAGAGTGACAGGTGATGTTTCTGGGATGTTAGAGAGAACTCGTTTCCCCCTGCTGCACTGAACATGTGTACACCAGATTTTTTCTAGCAGTATTAAACCTGTCCACCTTCTGTATCTGTTGCTGGCAAGGAAAGAAATGAAAATACAGAGTATGCTTGTACAGTACATAGCAAGTACAAAGGGTCCGAAGGAAGAGGGTATGTTTATCAATTTGATTACTATTTCACAATCTGCTTAGATTGTTGGAGCTCCTATGAACTACTTTTTGAAACGTAAAAGCTTAATAGAATGGCACAACTTAAAACGTTCCTCCATGTAGAGGTTCTTTCTCAGAGAACATAGCAATTTTTAGTTCCCACTGCTGCTGCCTTTCTGCTTGGACAGGCGTTTGTGGAATCCTATTGAGCAACCTCACACTTCCATCAAGACTTTGCAACATGCGTTGCTACATGTGAACCTAACAACAGTCCTGCATTCCTTTAATTTCTAGGTATAGCATTCAGCATGTTCTTGTGAGTATCAGGAGTTAACTAATAGAGGCACTGTCTGTGTATTGCCTAGAACTTCAGCACATTACCCTGTGTGTCTGTCAGAAGGCAGCTCTGAGTGTCAGTCCTTGCTTGGAGGGAGGACGAGAAAGTACTGTGCAGCCATAGGAGTTGTGATTCAGCAGGGTTTCCTCTGGGATTGGGAAATGTGTGTTGTATGAGGACAGTGTCTACCCTTTTCTGCACTGGAGCGTGTTCTGGTCCATAGGAGGAGGGTCCATCTGCTGCATGGCACTTTTGATGGATTGCTGTGTTGTCAACAGGTGAGACGAGTACTGTGTTTATTCTCCATCCTCTTGTTTCTCATCTGCTTTTCCCCACAGTTATACATCACATCGAGTCACTTAAAATCCAGCATTTTCCCCAGCTGTTAATTGTTGAAAAGGCTGAAAGGAATGTCCGAGGAGGAGCGTCTAAGGACTTTGGGCTTGTCTAGTTTGGAGAAAAGGAGGCTGAGGGGTAACCTCACTGCTCTCTACAACTTCCTGAGCAGGAGAAGTGGAGAAGGAGGTGTGATCTCTTCTATGTGGTGTCCAGTGACAGGATGCATGGGAAATGGTTCAAAGCTGTGTCAAGGGAGTATCAGACTGGTCAGCAGGGAGCTTTTCTTTACCAAGAGTGTGGTCAATCACTGAAACAGGCTTCCTAGAGAGGTGGTTGATGACCAAAGCCTGTCGGTGTCTAAGACATGTCTGGGCAATGCCCTTAGCTTTTGGTCAGCCCTGAATTGGTCAGGCAGTTGGACTAGATGATTGTTGTAAGTCCCTTCCACTGAAATATTCCATTCTATTATAATATTTTAAGGTCTGAATGCTGACAGTACAGTGGAGTTCACCTGTGCTAATGATACACAGCAGACCATGAGGTTAACAAAAGCCATGTCTGTGAGACCGTATTTGCCTCAGTCACCATTCCCCTTGCTCTGGAGGAGGTTAGATTGCTTTCCTAGAGGTAGATTGTGCATTTCTCAACTCATCCATGCTCATCTGCTCAACATTGCAGATCAGGGTAGACAGTGTCTTAAGTCACACCTCCATCCAAATTCATAAAGGTGTGTAGAGAATTTGTTCATAGAAAATACTTAGGTTGTCTCACTCTCCATCCACATGGATCACTGTGTATGAACTTGGCCCTTTTACCACATAACTACTCTAGCCTCATCTGTGACATTAACTTATGTTTGTACAATAATCCTTGCTTTGTTCCTCAGAAACCTGGGGCAGGTCAGGAACAGTCAGGTTTTGGGCAGGGTTTCTGAAGTGAGATGAAGAGCTACTTTCTGTAGAGCCTCCCTGCATAATTCACAGGTACATCTTGCTATCCACCCAGTTACTACCTGTATTACTACTACTTGCTCAATCCTGTTTTTCAACATGAAATTCTTAATCATAGCTCCCAAGCAAATGCCATTATAGTAATTCCACTGCTGGTCTTTGACTGTCTCTTGGTGCTCCCCAGCACCGAACAAGACAGAGGGGACATTGTAAAGTGCTGAGGTTCCAAATGTCAAACCTCAAGATCCTGTTACAAAGAAGTTAAAATAGGATATGGGTTATACTTAAAGCTTTTATTAAGATGAACATGTTTATTGCTTCTTAAATATTTTCTCTGATTTATTTTAATATTTGTAAAACTTTTCCTGAGTTAAGTAACTTCTGTAAACTTGCTTTTCTATTAATCCCCTAACGTGGCTATGTGTAATAGGCATGTGATTAATACATTTAATGGGTTTTCAGGCTTGAATGTAATTCTTTTGACACACTGAATTTTTTTTTCTCTTTGCTATTCACATTGGCCACATGAGATACTTTGATTTTATTTTTTTTGGCAAAACACTCATTTTTATTTCATAGCTGATAGCATTATTATTTTATCAAATAGCCTGATAAATTGGTACAGCAAGACTGCAGCAGCAGTCAAAGCACTGATGTTTTCTAATGGCACACTTCACCTCTGCTCTATTATCCCTGCCCATTTCATTATTTGCAAGTTGATTACAGCTGCGTTTCTCTAGGGCTATGAAATATTCAGCAGCCTGGACTAGCCTGGGGAGAATTGCAGTCTTTACAGCCGAACACCTGCCCTCAAAGGCAGAGAAGAACCAAAAAGTTCTTATGTTTAAAAGTGATGGGGAAATTCCTTCTTTTCTTTAGCTTTCCCGCAACACTGACTATAGGTACACACTAATTAAAAATTGCCACTTTACTTGTGCATGTCATTGGATGGGGAGATGAATAAGAATAAATGTACAGCTACTGCATTTCTGCCATACTTGCCTGGCCACAGCAAAGAAGGAGAAAAGCGTTGATATAATTGTTTGCCTGTGTGTCAGTGTGAGGCAGTTGACATTCAGGGTGGAGTTGGGAAAAAAGCTCCCTGTTAAGGGCAAAAATGAACACTGCCAGTTATGTTCTCATACTGTGTCTCTCTGGAGGACTACCCAGCAATGATTGACTGAAATGTGCAATATTTTACCAAGTAGGAAACAGATAAGATTTTTATAAACAGGATACTTCATCATTAAAGTAAAGAAACAATTGCTTTGACCTTGACACTGAATGAGTAAGGCTAGCATTGTGATAATTGAGAATGTAGCTAAGCAACAGTTCTCCAGGAGCTTGCACTGCTGTATTTTCAGTAGAGTATACCAGTAAGGGGTGGGGACACATGGGTATAAATGAACAAAACAACTGGTTAATACTTACCCCCAAAAAATTATTTCTTTGTGCAAAAAGTTTGAGTTGTAATATGCACTTATACTGATTTTAATTTAGGTTTATATCAAAAGAAAGTAGTTGAATCTGTATATCCTTCTGTGGTCTGAACAAGCAGAGAGCCTGACAGTATTTCTGATTTCTTAAGCTGCTTTAAAATCTTGAGTCTCTTTTGAAAACTGATGGTGTAGAAGTGGCATATTCCTTCAGAAACAGTCTACGTTTTATGTGTCTCTGCTTACTTTGGTGGTAATTACATTTCCTAATCTTACAGGTTAGCACTGTACAGCCTAATATATTTATTGCTCTAACTTTGGTTTTAATCAGTCTTACAATACCCTAGTGAGCTAGCTCCCTACGAAGTTAACAGTGTAAGACCCTTTAAATCTGAAGTAAACATCCAGGGAACAGAAGGTACCTTCTAGCTAAGTCAATTTACAAACCAAGTTAGTTAATTTTTCACATAGGCAACGGGGAAAAAAAATCTGCCTGAGAAGTTGGTATTTTTTATTATGTAAACATTGTAAGACAAATTCCCACCACATGGCCACTCCATTATCCCATAAGTAAAAGTACGTGTTGCAAGGCTGGTGCTATGGAAAAATTTGCAACCTTTCTACCTTTCTCTGTTCTCTGTAAATCTCTCATCACTGCCCTGAATGCTCTTTCTTTAGATATTAAACCAATACAATTACTAACTAGCAACAAGTTTTTACTCATCAAGCCCACGCAGTTGCAGAAATCTCTGAAGATACTGCCAGTGCTTGAGTATAAACTACCCTAACTTTACATGTAGGAGCTTTTAATTCTGATCTGGTCTGTGAAATCTCTATTATTGACAACATTGCATAGGTGAGAGAATAAAAATATCCTAATTCTCAGGCTAACTTCTTTATCAAATCTTTGAAAGCCAGAAGATAATTTACAGACAAAAATAATAAAAAGAAGTTTGAAGAGTGTATTAGTTACTCTCAGGTATTTTAAATACAGAAATAAAACCTTTTCCTAAAGTACTTTTCTCTGGATATGATTTTAAATTTGATGGACCAGAGAATAATGCCTATTGTCATATTCTCATAGTGTGGCATAATTGAATTATGAATTGTTAATTATTGTTAATTGTTTGGGTTTTTTTGCCTAGGTGGAAACATTTGTCAATACTGTATCTCACTTGAACATCAAGCCCTACAGAGACTAGAAGGTAATTGTTTACGTAACTGCATTCTCTTTCCCGTGGTGGTCAGCTTGGCTTTAGCTCAGTTTTCTGAAGACCCCCATAATTTATGAAGGTGCCAGCACTAAGCAATTAAACTGTGTAGCAGCAACGTTCAAGTAGCTTTTACAGAAACTTGCTTACAGCTTCATGATCCATGGTGTGCTGTGTGAGATTGCCAGTGTGCATGTATAAAACAAAGATGTGTTGTATTTTGAAAATGCAATTGTTTTCCTGTCTTAAAAAGCATCAGTACCAGTCCCAGCTGAAAGGTAAAATCCGCTGAATATAGGTTTGTATATGGTCATTCAGAAGGTCTTTCATCACCCCCTGGCATCCCAGTCTTCTAGCTGGTTATCTTCCTCAAGGTGTGTGAGAGGCATCATGTGTTCTGCAGCCATGGCACAGGCTTTCCTGCCCCAGGTGATGGTAGTCAGTGTATTTGTCTTGGTGAAGCAAAACGATGATTGCCTCATTGGAAATCACCATCTTAGCTTACTTTACAGAGTTCCTAAAAACTGTTTCTGCTGTTGCCATTGTGGTAGATCTGGCAGATCTGTACATCAATTTCAAAGCTTGTTTGAAAGCATAGCTAATGAGGTCTCCGTGGATATGGACAGAAACTAAACAAAATAGACTGCTGGGGGTTCATATTTCATGTTTGAGTTTCAAAGCTATCCCACTGTGCTGGGTGCAGAAAAGAATATTTTGGTTAGGAAGTTAGTGTGGGTGTCCAGTCTGAAGAGCATAGCTGGTACCTTTATGGGGAGACCAACAAGATCTAGGCTTCAGTACGCAGGCGGGTGTTGCTTGCATTCATTTACTGGAGGTCTGATTTGATTTGAGCAACGCCAAATTTATATTGGGTTGCCACTTAAATAATTAATGTCACCCAGCACCTGGCAGGTGGTGAATTTTCAAACACTGCAGTTATTTTTATTCCAAGTGTCCCAGTGCTTGCTGGGTGGTTGTTATTATTAAGTGATGATACGGCACCAGACCGGACCTGACTTGGTTGTATGTAATTGTAGAGGCCCAGAGGAGGTGCTTCCTTCCTCACCAGGGTAGGTCATCACAGTAATGCACACAATTTGTGCCTGAGTTGAGAAATATTGGGAAGATTTCAAGTCCCTTTCTTAGCACAGAGATAGCCTTGAACTTTATGGGAAATCAGTGCTTTGCTACTGCATATCAAGCAGATAGTCTTTTCCTTATGGCACATCGGTAATACCACAAACAAAAAACTTCCAGGGTAACCCTACTGTGCTGTCTGATCTGGTGCATGTTCCTAGCTTTTCCTAAAAGAAGGTTGGTTTGCTCAGACAAGCTTAACCTTTCAACTTCAGACAGGTTTAACTTTTCCTTTGTGAAATGGAGAGCACATCTCTGGTAACACATTCTGTTACCACAACTTTTCTGACCAGGTACCTCCTGAGCTGGAGCAACTGGTTGTATGGGTTTGTGTGGATATACTCAGAGTCCCTCTGTCAGTCTCTTTTTGTTGTCTGTAGTACAGTGTTGCTTCAGTCCCAGATTTTGAGCCCATGAGAGAGGCATAAGTACAACTGATGTATGATTCATAGAACAATTGCTTCTTGGGAGTAGTTGTCTTTAAAATGAACATAGAAGTTCACAAGCTTGATCAGAAACCTTGGAGATAAAATTAATGTTAAATCAGTTTAATACCACTCATGCTTCTGGCACCTTACCTTGTGGAAGCCTGAGGACTGTGACAGTTGTCCTTATATCTGTTAAAGATGAAATATTTTAGTTTTGAACTCTCATTCTCCATGAAAGATACTCAGATAGGGAAATGAAACACCTCTGAAAGGTGGGGGTTTTCTCTCTCTGTTGACTAGGTCATCATTTCAAAAATTCTGTTTGCAATAACAATGTGTCAGTGACTTTGCATGTCTGACAGGCCTGGATACCCTGAACTCTTGCACAGGAAATCACAACTTGTGAAGAGATATTATTGTGCCATGTAATCCTCCATCAGCATTAGACAGCAACACAGAGCCATCTGAGCACAGCTGTAGGGTCCAGTGCATTATCCTTCCAGTTCAGAAAAGCTATGAATCTTAGAGCTGAAAAAAACCAAACCCAGATTGTTTTACTGGAGTTCTAGGGCCTTTCAGAAGTCTGGATGTACTTCTCTGATCCCATTTATAGTACAGCCTGGAAACAGCTGTTTGGTCTTGAGTGAGACTGGAAGGCAAGGACAGGATCCTTTCAACCAGCTGTTTTGGTGGTGAAATAGTATCAAACTTTAGCCTGGCAGATTTTGGACGGTGTAGAAAAAAACCAAACAACAGCAACCAAACAACCCCTCTGTGTCTCTTGACAGGTATCATTTAAAGAGTGACCAAAGTAAGTACCTTCAGATAGAGGTGGGGAAGGCAGATGTGACCAGTGATAAAGGAGATGGCTGAACTGAGGACTTCATTTAGCCAGTCAGGCTGTCAGTGTGGAACCACATCTCCAGGCACTGTATGCACAGACAGGTCTGGGTATTTAACTGAGGGGATCCTCCCTGAGGTTAGCATGGCTCTCAGTGTCAGGGTTGAGAGGTTACAGCCAGTGTCAGTTTTAAGAAGCATAATAATTCATTTAAATAGCATAGAAACGATAAGAAAGCACAAGTCAAGTGGTTGTTGGTCAAGTGTCCAAGGTCAAGTGCTCTTGCCACCTGGGAGCTCTCAGAAATACGTATCCTGCAGTCATTTTAGAAGAGGAGGACTGGCCTCTACCACATGTGGTAGGTGGTGTGGGGCGTGGGACAAGACGGGTGAAGAGCAGGGCAGGGATCTCTTGGATAGTTCTCTGCAGCAGGACAGCTGAGGTGTTTGCAGACCCTCCCCTGCAACTTGCTTTTTGTGAAGAACATGGGAGACTGATTTGTTTCGTGTGTGTGGTAGCCGTGACTGGGCATCACACTGGTCTGCCCATGTTTGCTGTGTCTCTGCTCTGGCCTGGTGTTGACTTGGAGGCATAAGGAAAAGGTGTGAGCCAGGTGCCAGTCGGAGAGGGCTTGCTGGCATTTGAGTGCTCATCCAGATGGAGGGAGTGCCATCAGGGACCTGGCCATGTCCCTCACCAGAAGGGGAGCAAGAAGGGATGAAGGGGCACTTCTCTCAGAGTGACACTGGTGCATGGGACACATGGTTAGGTGCTTACAATTTACAGCTTGCCTGTGTTGGAAGTTACCTAGGAGTAGCTGTTTTGCTTTCAGTTTCCATCCTGGCTGTTTCCGACTGAGCACCTGGGGATTGGGGTTTGTAAATATTCAGCATAAATAGAAATCCATGCAAACTTCAGCCTGAGCCTTCTCCTTTTTGTCTGTGTGGGTTTTGGGGCGTGGGTTGGTTTTTTTTATTTGCTAATGGGCTTTTTTTTTGTTGTTGTTGTTGGGTTTGTTGGTTTTTTTTTTTTTGTTTGGTTCTCCTTTTTTTCTGAAAAGCCTTATCTTTATCATTTCACTTTCTTTGGGTTGGTAAAAGCATTTTCTGTCAGTGTTGATGCTAATGGGCTCCACCATGTTGACTACTGTAAGCCTCAAGACATCTCATATCTCTGCCACCATCAGTAGTAGCTTCTGTGTCTGCAGGTTTCCTTCCCCAAGATGTCAGGTTTTCCCTCTGCTTTCTTTAGATTTCCCTTCCAGATGGCTGGCTCTCCTACAGGAGTAAGCACCCCAGGCAAGGGCACTCAGCTGCAGCTTCTCAATCTGAAAGGGTCATATATACATGAAGTTTCTGCTTTTCATTATACTGAATGTAACAGGAGGAGCCACCTTGTCAGCATACTCCCATGGGGAGCATCTGCACTAAAGGGTCTGAGGGGGGTGGGAAGAACCCCTCTGAGAGCAATGTCCCTGGGCTAGATGTTGGCGACTTGGAGTCAGGGATCTCAGAGGTCATACAGTCATCAGACTTTAGCTTGCTAACTTGTCTTTACCTCTTCATTTCCTCCCCTTTTGTTGTTTGTCTGGCTCTGCTGCTGAGCCTGGGGTGCCTGTGGCTGTCAGGAGGGGTGCTGGCAGTTAGCACCAGCAGCTTGTCCCAGCCCCAGAATAATAACCCATCCATCTCCTCACAGTTTTCAAGCATAACATTTATGTTCTCAAGGAACATGGTGTGAAGGCAACATTTTTGAGGAGATGAGGGTTGGTGAAACTTCAGCTCCACTGGCCATCAGTGAGCTGGGAAAGGAGGTGATGTGCTGCTGTCTGGCACAGTCCAAGCTTTCTGGGTGCTGAAAGACACACAGAGGGGAATGAAAGCGTTGTGGGAGTCAAGCTTGTGCAGGTCCACCTTCAATAAGGTGTAGGAAAGCAAGTGAACAGCAATTCCTACGATGCTGCTTGCTATATGTATGTTTAACATAGCCAGCCCTTCTCGAGCATAATGGAAAGGAATTTAAGGACTGCCTCGTGACTGAAGTTAGGCTTGTTTATTTAGACCCATCCTGTAGAAGTGCAGAGATTCAAATATTTCTGAAGTGGGTTTGCATCTGTAGGTGGTGGGTGTCTGAACCACGAACGGCGCTGACTGCAAAAATAGGCTTATGTTACACGAACGACTAAGGCAATTACAGAGCTGCATGAATGATTAATTTACCCTGCTTTTGTTTCACTTTTGATCCCAGGCCTTCTGCAAAAAATAAAAAAATAAAAAATAAAAAAAAAGGTAATTTTGGAAGATGTTTTTAAAATAACAAGTAAGTCAGTTGTAATAGCAGCTTTACTACACAGATGTGCACCAGCTCTATTCCAAGAAGAATTAAAAAAAACACTTGCTACCATTTCTCTATAATACATATTTGAAATTTGTAGACAAATTATCACCAAATACTTTGCAATCAGAATACCTATTCAGATTTTAGGAGGATAATATGATTAATCTTCAAATAGGATACACAGTGGCATAGTGGTAGTGCTTTCTTAATAACCCTCTTTTAAGCTCAGTGTAGAAAGAATTTGTTTTGTTATTAAAATTACTCCACATATTTGAGACAGACTTCAGCTAAACAACTGCCTAACACGTGCTAGACACATATTGATTTTTTTGTCTTAGCCCAACGTTTCCCCTGGGCATCATATTATTTATTCATAAAGCAGAAATGATGTCTGACAGGCAGTTAGAGGGGTGTAGAGCTGTAGTCCAGAAACAATGTGAAAAGCTTTGCAAGGACCCCAAGAAATCAATGTGCTGATGCTAAAGAGCAGCCTTTTAATTCTGAGCACACATTCTTGCAATCATTCAATGTGGAGCAGGAAATTTAAATAACAAATAGTTACTATTAAAACTGCAGGCTTAAATTTTCATTCATCGTTATTCCAATTATCCGAGCCAAGGTGGAAGTAGGCACTGAAGGCAGCTAGCCAAGCCCAGACCCCTCTTAGCCATAACATAGGCTTGCTGCTCTAGCCCTAATTTGCACATTTGTATGTAGATTTCTGTTGAAAGCGTAAGATAGTTCTATCAATAAAGATTTAGAACCCAAATGTTGTTCAGAGAGCCAAGATATTCCTAAAATGTGCATGATTCATCACCACTTACTCTAATTGAGTGTTAGACTGATGTCTGTACAGAAGATTAAAATAATAAATAGCTGGTATTTTTAGAATGTGAGTTGAAATATTTTGATAAGCTAGTCATTGTGATAGACCTGTTTAAAAAAAAAAATCAGGCAAAACGAGATTTGTTCTAGTTCTGTTCAAAATTAGATCACAGCACACTATCAAGCAGTATTTGCTGGTGGAAGATACATTTCCAATAATGTTTTTTCTACTGCAACAAAGATCAAGCTTATAAGTAATCTTAGGAAAATTTTTATCTGACCTTACACTTCTCTCAGCAAGATAAATAATTATTGAAGTATTACATTTTAAATTACACAGAACATCTGGCCCAATCAGACTACTATGGGATTTGTTTCTTGTTCTTTAAAAGACACACAATGCAGTAAAAAAAATGGCATGGCATCATGTAATTAAATATTTCATCTTGATATATAAGCACAAGGGAGCTGAACTAAATTTATTCTGGCATTTCTTGACTTTCTAGGACTTTGAACCTGAATGTTCTTTGATATATATTGGGCTTGGAATTTCAAAATTTGCTTTGCATATGTTGAGGGGGGAGGGAAAATGTGAGAAAAGAATTAATTTCTACTCTATAGACATTAAAATTACTGTCTTTCTCTTGGTTAATAAGAAGGTTGTGTTATTTACAGTGAAATCACGGCACACATTAACCTCCTGAAGCTAAGTTCACATGTATTCCTTAAACTGGTCTGCAGAACACCTTTATACTTGTTCTCCCCAGGGCAAGGCTTTCACCTCTTCAATCATGAAACATCACAATAAATGCAGTTTTAAATCACTCAACTGGGGCAGCATAATCTGTGTCCATCCAGAATAAGTAAGAGTTCCTGAAACATGTGCATTTGTACTTTTTTCCATGGGAAATGGTATGCCTTTAAAAAGAAGGGAAAAATATGGTACCTCACTGGTGTCTCCTGGGAAATCAGATGTATGGACTTTCACGTTTCGTGTTCTAACACATGAAGATGGCATCGGGGAAGCACTCCAGTGTTTTCATGTGCCTGTCTTTCATGGATTTGAAATCTAATTTTGTTTGACTCAATCTGCAGAATGTGTAGCAAAAATGATATTTTTCTGGGTTATTGTACATGTTGCAAGGGGTACATTTTTTACAGTTGCTATCTCATGAGAACATGAAGCCATAAAAATACTTAATTACCCAAAAATGGGGGATTTTTATTTGCTTTTGCCAATACTTTTGAATGCTGCCATTAACTTGCAAGAGTTATCATGTATTTGCAAGTAGTTTTTAAATAACAAATTTCCTGCATAGCATTACAGGTGACTGAATGTTATGTGTAGTGACTTTGAATGTCACTTTTCCAAACTGTTAAATTACAGCTGTAGTAATAATTCTTTTAATCTGTTTAGATAGCTGGTAGCCAGTCAGTTAATGAGGTTTGTTCATCAAAAGCTTAACCACATTTCTCTGCCTTTCTGAGCTCTGTTTTCTTATTTTAGTTCCGTCACTGCTGTTGTCAGGAACATAGCTCTTTGCTTTTGACAGCAAGAAGAGTACCCACCCCCAGATAAAGCACTAAAACATAAATACACACATTTTCTGCTTCACTGGCCTGGAGTGCTCTTCAGGACACTCAGAGGGAAGATGTGCACCAGAGCTAGTCACCTGAGGCCCAGCTCTTGTCAGGGGAGGGAAGTGGCTACTTTTAGGACATGGTTCATTTAATGTATTTTGGAAGCTTATTTTACTCTACAGTAAGTCGCATTTTATAAAAACCTTATAGGATGCTGTAGTCTGAAGGGAGTATAAGTACCCAGTTGTGGGATGGAATTCAGTTTCAGGCTGATACACACATGAGTTCCTTTCTGAGCAGCTGGGTCTTCATGTGAGTGCAGCATCTCCTTTTGAGTCAGTGGGGATTCCCTTCCTGTAGCTAGTGGAACCTGGAAGGCAGTGCTGCTGTCCCTGAGCCAGGTGCTGCTTGGTGGGATCGCTCACTGCGGACAAAAGACTGGGCTGGATGGGACACAGTGTTCATGTTACCAGGATGCTGGGACTCTGTGCTTTTCCAATCTGCAGTGATTTATGCCAGTGATACTTAGCAAGCTAGATGTTACCTACTGGCTTTCCTTTGAGTGTTGATTCTTCCTTGACTTTAAAGGATGTAGTGAAGAACTGTGTCAATGTAAGACTATGTTAATGAAAGACAGGCCATATTTTTAATAGGCATTTTGTTGTTAATACACAGCAGCAAAAAAAGTTTTCTTATTTTTTTATGTTTTTGTGTTCCTAAAATTGCTTTTTTTCTGATGCTGTTCTGAAACCTTTAATGAAAAGTGGTTGATTTGGAAACCACTGATAAAAAGGTCTTGTATGAGATGATGTCTGTTGCCTTTTTCTATTTTTACCCTTTTGTTCCCAAGACAATAATTTACCTAATGTCAACATATCTTTGGTAAAACACCTAGCCTTCCCAAACAAAGAGATAGTTTCAGAAGTTTAATAAGAGGTTGGCAGATGCTAGTCCATCTCAGCTGGATAAAAGGCAGCACTGCCATTGAGACTGTTAACTGCTGAAAGGCAAATGTGTTTTGAGACCAAGGTTTGCTACTGAGCTCAAATGGACCCCTAAGCCACTGCTCTTTTAACTTGGTAAATGGCTGAGCTAAGGAGATGACAGAAAAAAAATACTATCTTAAATATTTTCTAACAGAGTTAAATATCAACTACATATGCAAATCAATTCATGAAAGACTAAATTAGTTATGGAAAACAGAAGTTTCCAACTGTTACATACAGATATTTTAGGAGTCGTTAGGAGATAGTAACTCATTATAACAACCAACATAGTTGATGATGCCCTGGGCTTAAAAAAATCAACCGTGAAGAATGTTGAATAAGGCATGCTGCTTCCTCCAGAGATGTCTGTGACTGAAAGGTGTTTACGAGTCAGCGCTAGGGATGCCTGTGACCATGAAGCAATGCCACCCCTCAGTCCACTGCCAAGCATGATCCACATGGAGCTTGTGTACCTTTAACCTTGTTCAAAGCTGCCATAAAAAGAAATTTGTATTCTTGTGAGCATTTCTGTAATGTTCATCCATGTCTCTTATAATAATGGTGGTAAGAAGCAGTCTGATTTCATATCCAAAGCCATTCTGGCCCATCTGCCCACACAACCCTCTAGTTCACCTCCAGTATCAGCTTCATCACTGACCTTCTGTGTATTCAAAACAGCATCTGTGGGCTTTATTCATTGCTACATCAAAGTTAAGGATGAGCTGTGGGCAGACATCAACACACTTAACCTCATTTTCTCCTTTTAAATCCCTTCTTAAAATCTCCTCTGTCATAATCCCTGAAAAAAAAAAAGTAGGTTAGTGATGTGTTACAGCCATTACCTCTTGTGTTGACTGGTGCTGTCTCTTTGTTCCCTCCTACTTCCTTGTCAACCATCCATATCCACTTATTGGAGTTTTGGGGGTTTTATGTTTAAATGTGGCTTTCCAGGCAAGAATCATCTTTTTTGTTCTCACTGAGCATAGCCTCCAGAGTGTTTCTGTCCTGGCACAGGTCGGGCATTAACCTGTTGGAGTGAGACCAGAGAAGGGCCACCAAGTTGATTAGAGGGAGGAAGCACCTCTCCTATGAGGAAAGGCTAAGAGAATAGGGATTGTTCAGCCTGGAAAAGAGAAGGCTTTGGGGTGACCTAATTGAGGACTTCCAGTACCTAAAGGAAGCCTGTAAGCAAGACAGAGAGGCTGTACAAGAAGGTCGGGCATTAACCTGTTGGAGTGAGACCAGAGAAGGGCCACCAAGTTGATTAGAGGGAGGAAGCACCTCTCCTATGAGGAAAGGCTAAGAGAATAGGGATTGTTCAGCCTGGAAAAGAGAAGGCTTTGGGGTGACCTAATTGAGGACTTCCAGTACCTAAAGGAAGCCTGTAAGCAAGACAGAGAGGCTGTACAAGAGCCTGTTAGGACAAGGGCCTCCAGAGTGTTTCTGTCCTGGCACAGGTCGGGCATTAACCTGTTGGAGTGAGACCAGAGAAGGGCCACCAAGTTGATTAGAGGGAGGAAGCACCTCTCCTATGAGGAAAGGCTAAGAGAATAGGGATTGTTCAGCCTGGAAAAGAGAAGGCTTTGGGGTGACCTAATTGAGGACTTCCAGTACCTAAAGGAAGCCTGTAAGCAAGACAGAGAGGCTGTACAAGAGCCTGTAGTGATAGGACAAGGGAGAATGGATTCAAACTGAAAGAAACTAGGTTTAGATTAAATACCAGGAAAACATTCTTTACTGTGAGGATGGTGAGGCATTGGAACAGGTTGCCCAGAGAAGCTGTAGATGCTCCATCCCTGGAAGTGTTTAAGGCCAGGTTAGACGAAGCTCTGAGCAGCCTGACCTAGTGAAAGTTGTCCCTGCCCGTGGCAGGGAGGATTGGAAGTAGATGATCTTTAAGGTCTCTCTGGACTCAAGCCATTCTATCATTCTATGATTCTATGTTACTGTAACACAATGAAGAGAAAATAACTGTGGTGGCTCCATGCTTCACAACTGTCATAGGCTTTTTCACAGCACCTTGTGAAGAAAATGAATGTTGTTATATGGCAGAGGTGAAAAATGATGGTATATGTCCTTAATAAAGAATGTTCTTAAAATATTTCAAATAATTATGAATGCCTGAGCTGAAATACAGATAGCTTTTTCTTCTTTTCAGTATATTCTTTTATTTCAGTAAGGATAATGTTAATACAAATAGCACATTCAGTCAGCAAATATTTATTAAGTGACAACAGTCTTCCTGTAGATTTTATATCTCATAAAACTCTCCAGTGTGGTGTTAAGTGCATTTACTTCCTTTTATTGAAATGTAGGGCCTACACACAATACATGCTGGTGTAGGGTGGGACAAAGTTTTAGCTACCATTTGTGGTAGGAATGTTGTAATTGCCATTGAATCTTTTTTTTAATGTCTCCGTTGGCAAATCCTGGAGTTGTACTTTTATGCAGGGTTCCCTTCCTGAAATCACGCTGAGTCTCAATGTGTGGCTTTTTATGTGTATATGAAGATCATGATTTTAAATGTCACTGTCTGTTACACTTCTGAGACAAGTAGCATATACCCAGGAGAAAGTCAAGTTCCTTTCCAGTGGTGTAAATCTCTTTGGGATGTCTTTAGATGAGCCATTGCTCTCTCTCAGTAAAACAGGTGCTCTTGGAGGTCCAGATACTTTGTACCTTTGGCATGAAGAGTATTTCCATTTTGCATGATAGACAAGAGGAATGCGTCCATGGTGAGTTGACTCATTTGATGATGGTGGATTGAGGTTACTGGTGTATGCTGCCAGAAAAGCTAGTGAGTAGGAGAAGTGCATGAACATTATTTTCATGTCTTCTGTATTTGTGGGATGTTTGTCAGTATGTGCACACATAATACATTTCTAATTGGTGCTTGACCAGTCATAGATGGGCTACACAACAACACTTTGTACTGGTGCGAAAGAGGTTGTAGAATGAAAAGTTAAAATTTACAAAGCTCAGTCTCTAAAAATAGAGGAAATGATGCATTTCTTGCTTATTGAGGATGTCATATAATGGATCTGGAAATGGAAATCATTTAAAACCACAAAATCAGTGATATTAGGTCAAGCTTTTCCAAACATTTGAAAGGAAAATCTCTAAGATGCAGCAAATTTCATTTTATTTTCTTGTTTCTCTGGAGAGCCGGAACTGGGCATCCATGCTCAGGGTTGAAGAGGAATTCAGTACCTGTGGGACTCCAGCTGCAGGGACTTGCCTCCCTGAGACAGACACTGTCAGCGAAGCTGCCCATCACGATGGCACTTCCTGCAGTGTGGACACTCTGCTGCACTCAGACCATCCATTCAGTTTAAGTAACCATCAGGTCATAGCAGCTTGGGTCAGTAATGACTTTACCCCTCAATTATGTTCAGTGCTGTGACTAAAGGATTGTATTCTTGTACAGCTATTTTATATATGGCATAACTGCTACTTGGGAATTTAGATTGACTATTGTTGATGCATTTAATCAGTGAAATATGCACATAAATACCTAGTTCTTCTAAAGAAAGCATTGAGACAGACTCTGTCTCTGCCTTGATACCATCAGGAATGGATGTGGGCTTGGACTATCTCTGCATGTTCTTATGTCTGCATATTAAGACATAATATGTTATCTGAAGCCATCAAAACCTTTTAACTTTATGGCCATCCGTTGAAAACAGAAAGCTGCGAACATCCCATTGAATATAAAATTTCCTCAGACCTACCAATGGACTTTTTTTTTAGTGAAGCTGTAGTCTGTAACTGAAAAAGAAAATGGGGAGAATCAGTCCTATCAATATACCATCGCTATGTTTCTATTTAGAGGCCGTGTAAGCACGTCTTTGCAAATAATTGCCTTAAAGCTTTTAATGTTCTTGCACTGCGAGAAGCTGAGCAATATTTTCAGTGCTTATTCACAGCGTATACTCTTGGCATGTATTCCTGCAGTCTGCATCAAATCCCCCTCGAATTAAATGGGCATTTTGCCCGACACAGTCTCTCATTCTAACTGAATTAGCACAACAGACTTAACTATAAATTAATTTTTGCTCTGGGCACATTCTCTAATAATTACCCTCCACAAGTAAATACTTCACCATATCAGTGAGATACAAGAGCTTTTAATTCTTTAAACTCAGCAACAATCTTTTATTTCAGGACTGGTTCTGTTGGAAGAGGAATTAGGTTTGTTTTTGTGGTAAGAAAGATCAGTTTTAAAAACAAACCTGAGGGCATAGTTACGAAATTACCTTATGAAATTACTACCTTATAATATGTGAAATTTGAAGTTCTTCCCCACTGAACACCTTCTGCTTTAGAGATTGGCGTGGCCAGGTCTGGGCGGCCTAGGTTCATTTTGGTTTAATGCTTTTCTTTTCCAGGTATGCATTAGTATTGAGAGGAGGCTGATTCATGCTAGACTACATTTTCAGTATGGATTTAATTCCACCCTGAATCAGGGTAGTGAAACGTGCTGCATGGCAGCTGGCACAACAGCATTTTTAATCAAATAATAGATTCCAGCTGGTGGGGTGTCAACTGAGTTCTAAAGCAGACATGACTTAATGCAGATCTTCTTTATTTCTTCAATAAAATGCATTACCTTGCGTATTAAACAAGTGTAAGTGGAGGAGGGGAAGTGAAGGAAAGCAAGTTTGTAGTTTGCTAGAAACAAAACAAATCATTATAACCTCTTAAGGTGAGTTAAATAAAGGATAATATGGGATTTTGTGTTCAGAGTGATAAATTAACTTGGACTCTTCTCTCATACCATGAAATGATTTCTGGTTTGCAGGTGTGCTTTTGATTGCAAGGGTCATTTTCTAGACTTTGTCCTTGAATATTGTAGTTTGTGCTCTTTAGCTAGTTACTACCGTCACCAGGCATCATCCTCATGTTGGTTGTCAGTCTCTGTACCATACTTACCTGGCTAGGTTACAGTGTGAACAATTAACCCCAGCAGCACAGTGGGGGTCTTCTGGTGTCACTAAACTGAATATTCTTTCATACAGACCTTTTCCAGTAAGGTCTTTTTCTCTGCTCTCCCTAAAAGTGTAAAGATTTTGATAGGATTCGGATAATGAGGATCTTATCGATACATAGAGCTGAAACAGCATAGTTTTGCAGCAAAGCCAGATGTGATGGTGCTGGAAAGGTCAGTGCATGTTGGAAAATGTCAACAGATGCTGCATTTTCAATGATTTTTCTTGTTAGCTTCTGTCCACTATCTAAGCTTAGTACTTAGCCAGGACAAGCAACTCATTCTTCACTTAATGCTTACTGGGGCTTAGTTCATGCTGTTGAAATGAAAGAAACAGTAAATCCACAAACCCTCCACATACTGGCTAAGGCTTTTCCTTCTGTTTTTCTCCCTGTCTGGAAGCTGTGAGTGATAAGTGCTAGCTAGTTGTCTTTCTGTTATTTTGCTGTTGGATGTTCTTCAGAGAACTGAGGTGAAGTCCAGCATGACCCCACCAGGATCCACAGGGTCTCAGTGAGAGCAGACATTCTGCTGTCCTGTCCACTGCTGAGAAGTGTGACCCTTTGAGGAGCTGGTAACTCCCATCCCATTAGCTGGAGCTTCAGAGATTTGATATTTCACACAGAGCAGCCTGAAAATAGAGTATGGAAAGCATGTCTGATGTGAGGAGACCCTTTCTGAGCTGAGTGATCTTTCCCTCACAGTCCCCCTGAGGTCACTTGCTTCAGTCAGCAGCTGCTACATGATAGCAAGATCAAAGCCATTGGAAGCAATCAGGCCTTTGCATGGCATCTGCTGAAAGTGTGCTACAAAGTTTTCTCTTTAAAAAAGAGTATTTATTTTTACCTTATTTGTGTGTTCAGAACTTCATCCTCAAGTAAAAGTCCTATGGAAGAAGAATACTAAGGAGGATTTTTATATAGATGGCTGCAATTAACATAAATCTATGGATCCAGGCCAGCAAGAGAGTATTGATTGCAGTGGTTTTGCACTTCCCTCTGACAAGATGGAAAAGTGATGAGAGAAAAACAAAGCCAAATTGATCTCATAATTTCAGGAGTTGTCTTAAAAATAAAAATAAATACTCACATAGCTTCAATTTATTGCCTCTATTATTTCTAGGATGTTTCTGTAGTTATTGTCTATTTCTGACAACGTTACAGTATATTTTGGAGACCTCTCCTGTTAGCTCTGGTTTTGTCATGTCAGTTGCCTGGTTCCTCATGTAGCTTATTGATGTCATCAAAAACCTAAACCAGAGGAATGTTTCTGAATGTGGAAAATGCACAGAAAAAGCAAACAATAATGTAACATAGGGCAGATACTAATCAGAGTTTGCAGGAGATAGTCAGGAAAGCTTTTATATTGAATGTTATGAAAAGTTAATGTTAAGTTTCTGTTGGGTATTAGCAGTTCAGGAGATTCACTGAAAGCCTGATTGCCTGTGTCTGTGACTGGTCAAAATCCACAATTTATTTTGGTGCAAAATGCAAGATCTGAAACTTGCGCGTTTGTTTTTGGCTTTTTCATACATAAGCACAACTGGGCCTTTTGGAAACATTGATGAAACAAAATGGAGAAAAATTCTGGACAGAGCAGCTGCGTGTATTTCAGCCGAGCACTTTCCTGTAGCACCAGCCTCAGGTCTCTTGTCTGACACATCCTGGAGAAATGCTGTTTAATGCAGACAGTCAGTGGTCAGGAGCACATATTCCTACTTTCGCCTGCTCTTTATTCATCTGGAAATCTTAACCCACAGCTGGGGAATATTTCTAACATCAACTTTCTCAGGAAGTGACAGATTAGTGCAAAGCACTTTAGTCACCTTCAGTTTCAAACTGTATGTGATAAATTTAGAGCCAGCTTTGGTAATTTAAACTAGCCTAGGTGAGCAGCGGATGTGTTCATGTTTTCAGAAGGACCCTGTGAGTTCACAGGCTTTACATTTTCTAAGGCACATGCTGATGCGCCTCAAATTGCTGAGTTTGTGGTGACCAAGTTAAGGGTACAGGTTTGTCCTTGGCCCTGCTGACTGGAATGGCAGTAGACTGGTTGAGTTTCATGTGCCACATGCAAAGATTTGAACAACATTTGTTGGTTTTAATGAAGTTGTGTGAGATTCGTAGGATTCACTTCAATGAAAACTGATAAATGAAGGGTAGCAGATTACATATGGACTATGTAGTTTAAGAAAGCAGCTATTTCAGAACTAATTAGTCTATTTATGAAATAATCTAATAATACTTAATGATTTGTTTGATTCTTACAAACAGTTACTTGTGCTTGTAGATGCTAATTACATGAGCAAAGCTCTGTACTTTGCATGGGCAGAGTTATATTTGTGTTGAAGTGTTTGTTGTATTTGTGCCAAAAAACCCCCAAAAAACTTCATTAAGTTCTGATCCTTCAAATGTGCATGTGCTTAACTTGACTGCTCAAATAATGTTGCTTTAGCAGTGTTGATTTCAATACTTTGATCATGAAATATCTCACGGCAGGTGTGTGTGTGTGGGGGGGAATTAACACAGCCATAGTGTTGATCTCTATAAACAGTCATTAATGAGTACACGTTGCACCCTTCCCTGGAGGCAGAAAACCATGTTTCTGCTGAGTTGATGAGTAAAATTAATTTGCTCACTGAAGATACTTACTGTCTCGAGATCAAGTTTGCTGCTGCTATCTGAGTCCAAACTCAGATTTTAGAGTGACTGTTTTTTTTACTTTCCTGTGCACAGATTTTCTCCGGGTGCTCAGGCTTTTATTCCTGTTTGCTACATGTTAGCTGCAACACCTTCTGCTCAGTTCCCTGAGCTAGACTAGGGATAGCACAAAGACATTTATAAAGGTAAACAAGAATATTGCTTGAGTGTCTTTACAAGCAACAGAAGATAATTTGTTTGCCCAGTGGAAGAGGAATGTTTACAATCTAGCAAGGAAGGAAAAGTACTTTCTCTTCAGGCTTTACAGAGTAGAAAAAAACGACTGCAGCTTAAAGCTGACTGGAGCCCCTGAACCTCCAATGTTACATACCAGCAAATCCTCAGATGAGGTTTTGGGACACAAAAGAAGAGTCCTGGGATCTGGCAGGGGGTGGGCTAAGGTAAGATTAAGGGAGAAATGTGGAAATAAACATGAAAAGCCATATAAAATGCTTGAAGGGTGGGGAAAGGGATCAACAGGGAGATGACAAGGGTGGATTTCTGTGATTGTTGCTCCGATGAGTAGCTGGCAAACGTTCTACCTGACAGCATTTCATATGCATTTCTGCCTGGCCACGATTTAATTTATAATTATAACTAGGTATTTGAATTTCTTCTCTACTACTCCTGTACGAAGTTCTTCGTGGATTGGTTTTCATGTTTATTTTCTCAAAGGAGAAAAAAATTTGCAGACTCCCCAAATATCCTAAGAAGGAAAGCCAGCCGTTTATTTAAGCTGGCTCTCAATATGCAGAAAGTTGCCTCCACAAGAAAATGCTAATGTTTGGCTTTGGGCTTTCCTGGGAACACAAATAAACTGTTGTTTATTTTTTGTCTTTGGAGATTTTGTAGGTGTTTTTATTTCTTCCTTGTACTTCTAAGCCTTTCTTTCTACTTATCTAGCATCTCACATAACTTTGATATTTATCTTTGCAATAGACTAATTTACATGAAGATATGAAGGATTTTGAGAATGTTTTCTTTACCGGTAGACCAAATAGGAAGTTAAAAATCATCTGTTTTCCATTCAGTATCTATTTTGCAGTGCATGTTCAAAGAGACATATGCTGCTGCATGTGAGATGAGTCTAATTCTGTCTTTGCCTTAGTGGAGTCATTCACACTGAACTTGTGTTCTAATGAATTAAGTGAGGAACTAGGAGTTCAGGTTCACGGTGGTCTCTCAGGAGTTTGCTTTGTTAGAGCGCTGACTTTGCTCAAAGCTCTGTAAAGCTCACCCAGCCTCAAATCCACCATAACCTGCTGCTGCCACTGTGCTCTGTTTCTTGAGGGTCATTCAAGGGAAGCTAGTGGTGATTGAAGGCTTCGGAAGGCTTCAGCACTGCTTTTGGTATGGCCTTGCTGTGAAATTAAAACTAAGTCTTGGTAAAGTGACAAAATCTTGTGCTGGCCAGACTCCCCAGAGTTTTGTTGTCTGAAGCTTCTGATGGCACTGCCAATAACTTTGTGCATCGTGGAAACAGAGTAGCTGTAAATGTGAATTTTTGAGTGGGAAGTTCATCCTTGACTGCACAGCATTTGCAGATTGTTAAAGTCAGGGAGGGTGGGCTGTGGCCAACCACATGGTCATTTTTGACTGTCCACGTCTGAGCCTCGGTGAATGGCATTGAAGGATTTCTTTTTAATGGGCATGTTAAACATGCGGCAAATTTAATTTTAGTATTGTCATTTAAAGTAATTTCTGATACAGATGATTTGCTGGCAAATGAGATGTTAGGTCTGCCATAATTTGGGGCTTGTCCAAGTTTCTGTTCCTCTAAATGCAACTGAGCTAAGTGATGGTTCAGCTATGCACAGTTCTCTTCAGTACTTTAATGCAGATGAGCTCTTCTGACCGTGATGATAAGGGCAATAGCTAAAACTCCTATACAGTAATCACAAAATGTGCCTGGCATCAACTCCTTAAATAAAACCTGAAATCCCGACATGGTTGGCTGTTACTTTCATCCACTACATATGGAAACTGCATAAAACAGACATATATCTTAAAGTTTTCCATGGGCATTTTTAATGCAGAATATAGTCTTAGTATTGAATATCTGAAAATACTACCAAAATTTATATTAAACAATAATAAAAATCAGCAAAAAATATAAGTTGGTATCAAAGATAAGAAATTAAGTCAAATAAAACCTACTAAAATGAGGTATATCATATTTTATACAGTAGTCACAGTATATAAAATATTCTGACAAAATTTTCCAGTTCAGGTAGTTCACTGTTCACTGGTATGTTAACAAAGACACTCAGCCCAGCTTTACTAAAGTAATGATAGTAAAATTCTTGTAGAACCTATATGCATTGTGCATGTATAGTAAAAATGTCTATCATGAGATTACATTGCACTTAGTTAGGTTCATGATGACCTGTCTTATCTTTTTACTGATTTTCCCCTGACTCGTAGTTACTGAACTCTCCAAGGATTACAGGGGCAGAATGCCTAAAAGTGCTCTTTAACGCTTGACAGCGTGGCTCTGACAGTGTTAGACACACATTTTAAGCACGCTAACAATTGAAGGATAATGCTGTACACAGCGTAGAGGGTTTACAGAAGAGGCAAATAGGGATTTTGCAGCTTATGATGGAGAGTCTTTGATATAACAGTTTCAAAAATTAGATTAGGGTGTATATCATTTAAAACGCTTTTTTGGTTGTGCTGTAAATTTAATGGCAAGGTTCGGCTGAAATGGGCTCTTGTGGTCTGCAAGGAAGAAAATCAATCAGGGTGCACCTTATCATTTTTCTATATCCTTGGTAAGGATGCAATTAAATTCAATCTGAAAGGTCACAGTGTGGGGTATACATTAACCTCACCCTAACCCTGTGTATGATACCAGCACTGAGAATGAATTAATAAAGCTATCAGTTGGAGCTGCACATTTGTTCTCCTTTTATTTCTAACATATCTGTGTTCACACACACTTCTAATTGCGTCTTTGTGCATAATATTAGCAGATATCTGGAAAATTTGCGGGAGTGTTAATTAGCTTGTCGGCTAGTGTACAGTGGAATGTACAGCAGAGTTCCACAGCTGGTGGCCAAACCCATTCAAACTCATTTGTCAAAGTTCATGTTATTGCAGGGGGATGCCAGTGAGACAAGGCTTTGTTTCATTTCCAGACTCTGATGTTTAAAACAGCAGCTGCAAAAAGTGGGTTTAATTTCAAAGTGCAGTAGAGTTTCTCAATTCAATTTGCATTATACACATTTGCTCCAGACGACAGAAATTGAATTTCTTATTGAGAATTGGACAAGTGCTTTGGTTGTGAAGAGACTCTCGACCTTTTTAACCTATTATATGAAGTTATGGGGAGGTATTTGATTTTAAGTTTGATTTGGGAGGCCTGTTTAAAGAGAGAGCACGCTTCCTGTATGAGCTGTTAAAGAAAACCAGTGCAGTGCAACATTAAAAGCAGCAATGCAGTTTCAGGGACAAGGTAGTGAAACATAATATCCAACACTTCTTTCCCATAGACTAACAGTGACAGGTCATCAAATTTTACTTCTAAAAACATTTCTGCTCCTCCCTGGTGAGCCATTTATTGTTATATGAGATTGCAGAGTTTCTAATTAATATATTGAGCAATGGGATATGAGAATGAGAAATATAAAATGTATTCTTCAGATTATGAGATAATGCCAAGGGAAGTGGATTTGGAAAAATAGCAGCCTGTTAGGCCAGCCTCTAGAGTATGTAATATTTTAGAAGAAATGTTGAACAAGATGATAAAATCAGGAAAGCAAATGGAAAATGGGATAAAATAAAAACTATGAATAAATATTTTTGTGCTAAGGGTAGCTGTTTCGTCTTCTTCAGTTCTGTGGCTGGATGAAAGCAATAAATGTGATCAATCTAATTTTGATAAAGTATTTGAATGTGGTACCCACATGGAGATTTATCTGTATGGTAAGATAAAAAGGAGATTTATCGAAGAAATTTTAGACAGGTAGAGAATTGAATAAAGAAGAGATGTCAATATTAGTCTTGAAACAGGAGTGTTGGGCCAAAAGGAGTCTGCTAGTTAAATTTCTCAAAGGAGATGAAACATGTTTAATGTTTTCCTATCATCATCATTAATAAGCAGTAGTGCAGTTATTAATTTACAGGTGACTCAAAGGTAAGAGTCACTGTCATTCCAGAAGAGGACCATAGCATCATACAAGGATTATGTTTTCCTCTGGCTTGGTGTGATAGATGTGGCATACATGTAATTGTGCAAAGCAGAAGGCCATGCTTTCAGAGAACAAGCTTCTGAATTTAGTCTGTGAGCTGGGAAATCATCAGCTGAAAACCATAAAAAAATAAATACAGCTATATGAGATCATCTAGGACCAGAAGCTTAGATATGTGGCCTGATGTATATCTGAGGTTCCAGGACCTGTCCTGTCTAGGATAAAGCTGTAAGTATGATGCTGCTGTCGATAAGATAAATGCAGGAGAGCGGGTGAGGTAGCAGGGAAAGAAAGTGTTAACAGCATATTTCAAAGTGTTGACAAAGCACAGTGAGAACTGTGTGCACCATCTACATTAAAGAAAGGTAAGTATCAACCTGGAGCAGGCTCACAGAGAAACTGTTGGGAAAATCGGGGGGGACGATGGGTTGCATGTTGTACCAGAAGGTCCTGTAAAAACCTTGGCTCATTTGGATAATAAGAGCAGAGGCTGAGATACTGCTGTCTTCAGGAGGAGAGGAGATTAAACACCAGAGAGTGAAAAGATTCACCTAAATTTTAGGTTAAATGAAAGAATGAGTATCAGGAAAGTAAACAGACTATGGGAAAATGTAGGCCAGGCAATAAAGTACAGTCCCTGATTACCTCTGAGGTTTGTGAACAGCCTTGTCTGGTGTAGCAGAGGTAAAAATAAAGAGCAGCTCTAGGACGGAGTTTCTTCATGGAAGGGACTCAGGAGTTTCCTTGCAGTCCTGTGCTCCTGTATTTATTTGAGGTGTTTCTCTAGAGGAATGGGATGTGCATGTGCCTCTCTGTGTGTGGATGTTTTAATTAAATTGCTAGCTGCTTCCATGTGTTTGAAGCTTTCCCTGGTGGTGTATGTGTCTGTGCTCTGCAAGCTGTGGGAAAGATGATGCGTTCTTGTGCATGCAGCTGCGGCACAGCAGGAAAGGGGAAGACTGAAGAGACAGCAAACTGCAGCTCCTGAAGGGATGGTTGTCAGTCACATCCGCTTATCGCAGGCCCTTTGCTGCTGTGGGAATATGCTGAGTTTCTTCTCTTTGGATGGTCAGTGATCACTGCTCATGAGTGCAACCTAAATACTGACCTGACTGCAGAGAAATAGAAAATCCCCCTTTCTACAGCATACCAGTTTCACTCTTGGAAGAGTACTTGTGCCGTGAAGGAATCTTCGCAGAATCACAGGAGGGTTGAGGTAGGAAGGGACCTCTGGAGGTTATCTGGTCCAGCCCCTTGCTCAGACAAAGCCACCTAGAGCTGGTTCCCCAAACTTTTGAGTATCTCCAAGGATGGAGGCTCCACTGCCTATGGAGACTTCTTTGTGGAATAGGGTTGAAATCATGCAGACAGGCGTGAGATGGGAATATTCCAGTTGCAAGATTGATTGTGTTTGGAATGAGGTTTAGGTAGCTGAGGCACAGGAGGCAAGAGAGAGATGAGTCCTGATGGTAAGTGCCACATCCTGCATTTTTGTAGTTCACAAAGGCAGGCTGGAGCTCTTAAATTGTTTGGTTGAGTTGACTTTTCATGCCAGACACACTATGGGTAAGTACCAGCTCCGCTGTGCCACCTTCCAGCAGTGCATGCTGCCAAGAGCAGGTATATAAACATACCCTTAGGTACTGTTGTTGTGCCATCAGTACTCCAAGCAAAGCATGGCTTCTCTTCTGCTTAAATACTTCTGTTGGGAGAGGACCTTGGATGCGTGAAGGAGTGCGCATGAGTGTGAGAGCAGGATGTAGTGGGTGGTTTTCTGGGCCCCAGGGTCAGCCCACAGCCGTATGGGCAGACCAGGGGGCAGCAGCTCTGTGCCAGAGCCATCCTTGTGATGCTCAGGTGAGTCGGAGCAGGTGCTGCTTCTTCTCTGCTCTTGTTGCTGCTCATCTTCCCTCCTTGCATGTGATCCTTCGAGGTTTGTAAGGCTCTGTGGATTTCAGGAGAAAGCATGTGTCATGATTTCTGTTCTACCTAATCTTGAAAAAGCAGAAGTTCAGATTTCACAGGAAATCTAGACATTAGTTTTGTTCATTTGTGTGATAATGCTCGTGTTGCCTTAACTCACACAAGGGAAGAGTAGAGGTGATAATTTATTCCACTTAGGGCACATGCAGCTTGCTCTTTGTATTAACCATGACAATGGTTATCAGTAGTGGGGTTGCATCCTGAAGCATCTGCTGCTTTTTTTTCCTTCATATTATTCTTACCCAGTTTCTGTGCTTACATTGTTTGCCCTTGACATGAACGATTATTTCTTACAAATATATTAAACACATTTATCAAGTTCTCATGGCTGAATCAGGTTTAACATGCATTTTTATGAAAGTATTGGACAGATTTCACTGTTGTTCTTCTAACAATTTTACTTGCTGATTTACTGTGCTTTGAGAGTGAGATTGTCTTTTGTGTCAGACGCGTGGCATGGCAAGCCAACAAACGTGAGAATTGAGAGTGACTTGATGGTACAGACGACAATGTGTGATTTCCATTCCGTCATCTAGTTCTGTTTAATACCAGCAAGAAATTGCACATCTCCCACTTTCCTGTGAGTACAGCTTCTGCATTTCTGCAGTGAATCCAGTAAAGTTTGGTCAGGACTTTCCACAAGGGGACAGAGGAAGCTGTGGCACTGTCCACCAAACCCACTGCTTGTCTGAGAGAAAGCTACTTCGCAGTCCAAATGAACGAAAGGGTGTAATTTTATCTTTCACGGCATAAAGACCTTTGAATGTGCTCAGGAACCGTATATATCACTGGATAATTTTCTACTTGATTATGCCTTAAAATTGTAGAGTGGTTGTATTATTTTTTTATATAGCAATATCATGAGGGTTCAAGAATACTTCTTAATCAGCATTGAACTTTAACCTAACACTGAGTTTCATGGGTTTATTCACATAATATCTCTTGATATTCGCTGATAATCACTGTCAGCCTTATCATTGCCTCGTCTTGAGGAAAGCAGAAAAAAATACAGACTAGATTTTCAAACATGAGTGATAAAATGATGATGCTCCTCATAAACTCACTACACAAAATGAAGAAAATTGCCCCAGAAGTTCATATCCTAATTATTGCTGCAGTTATCTTGCCGTGTGGGAACTAATCTGTTCCAGGCAATAAGGGAATATTTGCTCTTTCAGTCAGAGGCCCTATTATTTTTGTATTATTGCTATCAGCATTACGATTCTGCCAAATGAAAATATATATCCAGACATTACATGGTCTTCTGCTTTTCACAGTTCATTTTTTCTGTCTGTCAATGAATGCAAGTTCTTTCACCACGATTTGGAACTTCTTAAGGGTGTCGACAAACAAATGTCCATTCCCACACTGTTAAACAAGAAATTTGTGGCTATTCTTACCCTTGGGGTGGGCGAGGACCTAAGAAGATTATGTTACAGGAGATTGATATCTGCTCTTCGTGTAAAAGTGAAATCTATTTCTAATCTGGTTTGGGATGAGAACTCATAGTGACCATCTGTGTGGAAATTTTACCCATAGCAATTTATTTTTTTACAAAAATCTGGCTCAAAATCTCAGCTTGTTTTGTTGGGTTTTTTCTCTTCTTCTTTTTTTTTTCCCTTCCTGAATGAGGTTTCCTAGTTTGGCATCTCAGGGAAAAGCATCTGCTTCAAAGATGTCTTTGGTGGTTCTGAGTTATTGCTCTTTACCTTTTTAAACAAGTGTTTCCATCAAGCTGCCTCATACAGCCAGAGAGAAGTCTCCAGCTGTTATGGGCAAGCTCTATAGTGTAGACATTGTCTAGTTTCATCTGACTCCATTAAAGATACAGCCATGCTCTGCTCCTTAATATGAATGTCTTTGTTCATCTTTTTCTCTAAAAAAATAAATTTGACACTGTGATTTTCATTCGTTATTCACAATTTTGACAGAATCTTTCTACTAAAAATAATCATGCCTCATGTTTCAGCCTATTAAAAAAGAAAATTGCAACAGAGTCAGACAGAAGGCTAATAATCCTTAGAAAGTCCAGCCTGCACTTGCATTTTTCATTATGATTGACAACCTGTTTAGAAATTCTGTGTTTGTAAGTTCCAGCCCAGATTTTCAGCAGGTCTCAATGAATATTTATTTGGATTTGCAAATACTTCGTCGTTAGGCTGTATTCTATCCCCACAGGAACATTTTTCCACTGGACATTTAAATTGTTATTCTTCAGTCACATAAATGCTTCAACAAATATTTAACATTCTATTAAATAATGTACTTGCATTCATGTAATATATTGACATTAATCTCAATACAAATGTAAAATGTTGATTGCATATGCTCAGATAGTCACACTGCAGTATTAGGTTAGGGATGCCACTGGGTATCAGAGGGGAGCACTGTTCCCAAACTCTTTGACCTGGTTCGCTGCAAGAAAGTAGTCAAAAGCCAACATGGAGATGAAAATGTCTTTCACAGCTGTCACAGCACAACATATGTTACTACTTTGTGTGAAAATGAACAGAGACAATTTAAACTCTGTGTTTGGCCGATTAGTCTTATGGTGTCTTTTCTTTGACAATAAAGATGCCGTTGGCAAAACCTATCCAGAGAGGACAGAGTGGGTATTCCTGCAGAGACTGCATAGTAGATTGGGATGCTTCTGGCATACAGATATTTGTAGCAGATGTTTCCAATTAACTGTAATAATTCTGAAAAATCAATGAACTTTCTTAAGGATCTCCTCGATGAATATTGATGTGGCAGCAGTCTCCTCAGCCTGGAAAGGCTCACAGTAGCAAGGCTCAGGGTGGAGAAGATAAAAAATTGAAAGGTGGCGATTTAACCTCCCAAGCTGGAGATCCAGATCCTTGTACAGTGCAGAATGAGGAGAGAACTTTAGTCTCGGTTTCTCTGTAGGTCCTGGCTTTTCTCCTCCAGCGAGCCCTCCTGGGCAGTCACCCCTGGCACCTGCTGCGGAGTGCAGCCTGGCTCTTGTGGTAGTGCCAGGGGGTGGGAGCAGTGCCACCACTGGTCCACAAGGCACCGTGCTGCAGCGTCACACCCAGGGGGACATTAATTTCTGCTGACCAGTGTGGACAGTTGTGTTAAGCCCCTAGGTGAGCTTAGTGCCAAAATTAAAGGATGTGTTCCTTGGGTGCTGGCGCTTCTGAGGGGCACAATGTCAGTGGAGACGTGAGCTCCTCAGGGGTCCCACAGCCCTTCATGCAGAGCTACGTGGTTTGCTTGGAAACACTTTTAATGACATATGGAGAGCTGAACTTGGTGTGGCTATGCTATGGGGCACCAGGGTGAGCGTGGAGATTACTGGTACAGATTTCTTCAGGGCCTCAGGGCTCTTGTTGTGTGCTATCCACAAACAGATGGGAAGCTCTACTATCTTTAAAAAATGAAATAAAAAAGGGCAGTCTTTCTCAGATGAGAGGTTGAGTCTTTCTCATCTTGCACAGAATTTCATGTGGCTTTGTTTTAGCATAGTTACATTTCTTGTCAAGTCCATATTGCTTTATTTTCTTTCTTATAGGTATATTTCTTTTCATACATATAGATAAGTCTAAGTAGTTTTAATTTGAACTCGATGATTTAAATATTTTTATTTTTATTTTTTTAATGTACCAGTATTTTTGCGAGTTCTATTTGTTACTCACGTTTTTGCTCTGATTTCACCTAGTTCTTTCTCCATTCTTAAACTCTTATATTTTTATTTTTTTCAGCTCATATGTTAGATTCCACTTGGCAGTGATTGCAGGCATCGCTAGTGCCACTTCTTTGCTTTTATTTTTGCTCGTTTCAGAAGTTAAAGCCACAAATGAGGTTATTTGACCTGGGCATGTTCTGTTATAAAATTCCCAAGACAGGCTCTGTGAGAGAACATGAAAGCTTTGGCCTTGTGGAGTGCCTGAGCATTTACCAGACAGAAGCTGGATCTCACGGGAGAAGGGGAACTGGTGCAAGGTTGTCTTGAAGCTTCTGAACTTGTATTTCAATGGAAAGATATTAAATCTTGTTTCAAGCTATTTTTTCCTGAACTGTGCCTGGAAAACTACAGCCTGGCGGATCTCAGGTGGCTGTCCAGGCTAGCCACCGAGCATATTTATCTCACTGCTTGTCATTTTAGCACAGTTGCATCTAACCTGCCTATCCTGAGTTGTCTGTATCTCTCCAGAGGCTTGAAGGTCTGTCTTTCCGCTTTCTTGCTGCCAGACCCTCCTGCAGCATTCCCTGGAATGTGAGCCTGCAGGAGATGTTTTTCCACACTGACAATGGAGAAATCGGTCCAATAGCCAGAATCAAGTATCCTCAAGCAACAAGGAGCATGCTTATATATCTGTCATGTTCAGCTCTCCAAAGCCTCCTTGTCTGTAGTGTTCACAGGGTGTCCTGCTTGCGATGCCTCAGGGTCAAGGTCCCAGTTCAGAGAGGTGGCCAACCTAACCACTGAGTTCAAAACTTCCTGGCTGGTGTTGCTGCCCCAATGATATGGCTGTTAGTTGTAAAAGCTACCAGGAATTAATCTTCCCTTTCATTCCCATTTATAGCTCCTGCCCTTTTATGCAACAAGAGTATTAGTACAGTTGCAATGCAGACCCATTGTGTGGGGTCCTGCCTGCTGCTGTCCTTTGACATGAGCCTTCAGTTACTCCATGCTGTTTCTTTTGGCTTCTAGAAACTCAGCTTCACAAGCTGTAAAGGGTCTGTGTAATGTTTCTTTAGAGAAAGCCCAACTGACTGTGTATAATCTTAAGCCACTTCATTTTCTGGTCCTTTACTTCACATTATCTGCTTTCAGTGCAGAATTGTGTGTTTAAGAGACTAAAACTTTTAATACTACCAAATAGTTCCTTGCAGGGATTTTTTTAAGGGAATTGTTTGCAAAGCAAACTTCCTTGCTCATTATCACCATTTCTGAGTGTCTCTAATTTACTGCAGAGTCAGAAAAACAGGTCTCTGTAGTGATAGGAGTCCTTTGCGTCGCACATGTACAACTCCGTTTTGTTTTCACACGTTCAGCTGCCCTTCAGACACTATTAGCAAGAACATAAAATTATATGGAGGAGTAGGGATGTTGCTTTTGTCTTTTTTATGTTGAGGCAGAACTGAGGATAGCAGGATGATGCTGAGTCAAAAGAATCATCTCTGTAACTCTTTTAGGGCTAGAGCTAAAATAAGAATGAGACATTGCAAGGAGTCTTGAGCAAATGGTAAAGCTGAAAACAAATGTGAACGACAAACGGTTCCTATGAATTCCCATCTGTATTGAACGAGTCTATGTCAAGAGCTGGGTTTAAATTTTTTTGGCCACATGCTTGAGTGGGACAGAAAGTAGTTAAAACAATTGCTGTAAAAGCTTCTTTCTAAGCAGGCATATGTCTGGAGAAATAAAAAACTGACAGCACTGCAGGCTCATGTTTGGTGAAATGCTGGTGTTCCTGGCCTTTGCCACCTGCATAAAACCAGTGTTTCTAATGATTTCAACAGAGCAATATTGCACAAAGATTTGTATAGGAAAAAAAATAGGATTGAAAGTGGCAAACATGATGGGAATACAGTATTTCAGATTACTTACTGTGATTTCCCCAATTTGTTTTAACCACTTCCTGGCCAGAGTGCAGCGAAAACAAAGCCATGGTCATCTGAAATGATTTTCTAGGCATTTTAAGGATGCTCTTGCAGCATAGATGAAGCATTAATGTAGTGTTGCTTTGGTGTGCCTGAGGGATTTATGTTATGTTGATTCAGTGGTGACTGAAGTAGACAATATTCAGTGCTGTGAGTGGTAGTGCTAACGCAGTCAGAGAGGGCTGGAGCAGCTGACAGAGGAAGGGCAGGGATGCTGCTGCAGCAAAGGGTGGCTGAGGAACGGGAGCACAGGGCAGAAGTTGGAGAAGGTAGGTCACAGCTAGCAGCAGACCCTGACTGGTCTGGTCTTTGTATCTGTTAACTGTGGTTTTGCACATAGATTATACTGAGTGGTACATACGTACTTTCTCTGGAGGCATGACTTTCAGGTGCTTATCTTTTTATGCCCTTCCCTCTGTTAAGTATGTTATTAAAACCCCAAATAGTACAATGAGTATGTTTTTTTTTTAAAGGAGCTATTGGCAATCATTATTAGATCAGTAAGGAGCAACATGAAAGCCAAAGCACTTGGCACCTCCTGTGCTTAACCGACCACATTAAATTCATGCAAAGAATGAACCCCTATTTAAATGAGCAAATATCTAGATGACTGCCTAACTTATTTTTTTGCATGAAACTCTTCTTGTGTTGTATGAGCTTATGACCAAACAAAATAACTTCTGTCTTATCAGGATTTGGAATTAATTAAAAGACTGAACTTAAAAAAAAACCCCAACAAAACAACAAAAGGTGCTTTATGGAGAGAGATGAAGTGATTTCTCTGTGTGTACAAAATCTCTAAATTTTCAAAATGTACCTGCCAGCTCAGTTAATCTGTGTGCCAATAGGATCTTTTGGAGAAGATCTGTATATGGCTGGTATTTCACATTTGTAATATCTGTGTTTTAGTTTTGAAGGAGCCACACATGTGAAATAACCCACCCTTATTTGAGTTTACTTTCTCTGTTCTATAAAATTAGAGAAGTGAAAAAAAAATAAATTAAGAGACCCACATTAGTTGGCTCGTTGGGATTATTGGCTGAGGTGCTTCCAGTGGCAGGGAATAGTGGTTGGTTTCCCAAGGGGGTTCCTTTCCAGGATGATATTTCTAGATTTGTCTGAACAAAGATTCAGGCTCTGACTGGCCATGACTTCTGGTGTCTTAATACAGAGGGGGTGCTAACGGCCACCCCAAAAATTAGATTTCAAAAGTGATAGGAAAAAAGAATTGATATTTTGTCTTTCCCTTCCTCAGATAGCAAAAAGCAAAGGTGGGGAGGATACAATTCCTATTTATTGAACATTATTCCTCAAACACTTCAGAGTGGGTAAGGCTTTCCTAAACATATTGTTTCCTCTGCCCCACTAATTTCAAATGAAGTGTTTCTCCTGCTTGGAGGGTGTAAGACACACTCATCTCTCTGGCAGTAATGTGAGCAGCGCTTTGCTGCCTGGATTCCCACGGCAGCGGCAAGAGATCTTGTCTGCAGTTAAGATGCTCTTCATCATCATGGGACTGTCACTAGTGTCTCAGAGGCAGAAGTCAGGGTCCTGGTGGGGAAGCTCACAGCTGGCTGCAGCTGTTCCAATGCCTTCCTCATGGAGAGAGGAATGTACATGAAAAAGGAGACAAACTGTAATGAAATCCATTAACAAATGTTAGGAAGGAAACAAGTTAGGAGAGATGAATTTTAGTAGAACAAAAACAATTTATACAAAGCAACCTTCTGTGTTGCCATAACTGATGGCTATGAAACAGGGTGACCCCTCTTCCCAAGGCCCTGCTGGATGGCAGGGCAGTGGAGGTGGGGAGTTCCAGGCTTTCTCCCTGCTCTGACACAGCACACAGCACCCCAGGAACAATTCCCAGCTGTGACAGAGTGCCCACTGGCTGTCCGGCTGCTGCTTTCTCCAGTCAAGGGAAGGGAAAGTCAAGGGAGCTCTGTGAAAGCCACGTTCTCAGTGTGGGGGTGGGTGTATGCTTTGGACTGGGGGGAAGCACGTGGAGGCGTCTTATTCATCTTCCCTCAGGCTTTGCGGAAAATGTTTTTCTCACATCCCTGTCTGTCCATCTGGCTGCTTTGGTGTGGGAGAAAACACATGCTGAGGCCCATACAATTCCCATAGATTTAATGCAAATGCCAGAGCAGAATTTCAGGATTTGGTTAAGTGTGAGGGTTTTTTCTAAAAGGCTAATGAAATCCTCTGCAGTGTGTGATTACATCTTCTGGCAAAGCTTGCTCGATTAAGCAAATCCCATTTTGGATCTGGTTTAGGATTTTTTGCTAGTATCTCTCCCAGTTCAATGAGTTAACATAGGCAATACTGTTTACTATCTTCTCCAGTGTGTTTTGTTCAGCATGGAGTCTGGAGGTGGTGAATAGGCTGCTAACACTTTGGCCGTTTCAGCTGCTGATTTAAAGAGAAGAGGTCACATTCAGAGATTTTAAAAAAAAATTAAAATCTTGTCATCCACAAGTTGCTGCAGGATTCCTTAAACGTTGTGTTCAGCTCTTGCTGGTAGAGTGATTTAGAAGGTTGTTTTCCAAAGAGAGGGAGAGACAAATGTTCTGGGCAGTCCCCCTTTTCAGGGCACTAGTCAGAGTGGTGATGCTCTGCGCTCTCTGTTTATCAGTCCTCTGCACCTGCCACCTCCCATGCATGGGCAGAAGGTGAGAGGTGATGGCACACGAACAGCAGATACCTGCAAAACTCATCCACTGAAATGGAGGCATCGTGTGGGTGAAGGCTGCCTCAGCACCTTTAATGCCTTCCTGGGCCATGGGCCTGTAAAGCCTTACCTAGTGTTACAGGGTAAAGTCTCCCTTGCAGATATGGTCTTCCTTATACCCAAGGCTGGAGTAGAGGCATGCCAAAGGCTGAGCCTCTGCTTGCTAGCTGCAGTTGATTCTTGATGCTCAAGACACTTTTCCTGATGTTGTTAGTTATTTTTTTAAAAATCACAGCAACCAACCGGCTTCTGTCACAGCTTTGCTGTGTGACCAGAGCAAAGCCTTTATGAACGGATTCTTTCAGAGCTTTTGGAAAGCTCACCTGGTGGACACCTCTGGCTTACTAGGCCACTTCACTCTCAGAAGTGTTTGTTGAAAGTCTACTTTAAAGTCAGGGCAGGGTCCAGTTTCTCAGCACCCTTGCGTAAGCCTGGCTTTATTGGACACTTGAAAGATTTGCTCTTTTAAGTTCCTTGAATCACTCTCCAAATTCTTTCAGTACAGCCTCGTGAACCAAGCTTGGGTGAGGCTTTCAGATATGTGCCAATCCATCCATGGCAAGTATGCCCAAGGGGCAAAAAAGTATCGAGGACAGTATAATATTGATACAAAACCAGGTCTGATCTCCTGTACAATTGTAGCAGAAAGAAGGTGGAAACACCATCTCTTACTGATCTATTGTTTACTTCTGGAGCTGAATGAATTTGAGGGGCCAACAGCTTCTTTAGGCTGGGGTGTGTTTTTTTCTTTTGTAACAGTAACATAGGTCACATTTTGGGCAATATTGCTAGATTTCAGTCCAGTGCCACGTGAAGCAGGGGCTGCCAGCTCACTGCTTAGTCCTGAAGGTACTTAGGAGGACAGCACAAACAGCCTTGGTTGCATTAAGAAATGTTTGATGCAATTAACAAGCTTTGTTTTGAAGGGGATTAAGGTTGTTCATCTTGTTTTTCCTGCTTTTTAAACCAGTTTTCACTGCAAAAGATAGAGTGATAATCAAAGAGACCAAGAACAGTTAGCTGACAGTCTACATCCCATCCTGTTTTTCCTGAAATTAAGCTTCCAGTATTAAATACTATCTCAATTCACTGTGGTTAAGCAAGGGTTTCTAAGAATGGTTTATTTTTCTTTCTTGTTTTATGAATAAATAAATGCTGTGGACACCTTTAATACTGATACAATACTTAAATGTGCTTCTACAGTTTCTACAGAGCAGTGGCTGTGGTGAGAGGACTTGCTTAGTTTGTGCAAATGCCTGTACAGAGAAAATTGCATCTTAATAATTACTTTTTGTATCATGCAATTTCCTGAATACGAACAGTTTTATCTGGTGTGCTTCTGCTGAATAGGATGCCACCACTCATGGCAGCAAAACTGGGATAATTCAAATAGGTCTGACAGGATCAGGACTCGGAAATGCAAGTCAGCCGTCAGAGACAGGATGCAGAGCAGTTGTGGATGGTGATGAAGTAGTGACACTGCTTCTCTCTATCGCAGCTTGTCAACAGATGACAGGAGGATGTCATTCTTTGTCTCTTGCATTTATAATATCAAAATTAAGTCCTCAAATCATAAATAGATTCGTATCTTCTGGTGTCTGTTTTGCCAATTAGCATAGTGTCACTTGCATTTCCAGAACCTCTGCTCACTAGTATCTAATAGTCTGGCCAATTATTTTGAGCATACTTTAATCAGATTTGACTTATTTTTAAAAAAACCCACATATATATTCCCTTGTGCATTAGAGTTTAGCAATTTGATTTAGATAATCAGATCTTGTCCATATATCCAAATATGACCAGCTTCTCCTGGTCAGCCATGACAATACAGGATAATGGATTTGCGCAATTTTTTAACCAAATTTGAAAACATTTGTATGTTGTGAGTCAGAAAGATCTTTGACCTGAAATTTAATTAAGGAGTGGAAAATAGGAAAAGTGGGTGGATGCAGGAGAGGATTAAACAAAAAAGAAAATCCCTGGTCACTCAAGATTTTGCTCCTGTTAAATGGTGTAAAATGCTCTTGTCATAGAATAGTTGGGCCTTATAAATGGGATGAATTTGAAAATTCGGAAGAGTGGAAAATGAAAACTTAGTAATTTGATTTCTTTCTTCATTTCTAATAAAAATGAGCAACCTGCAGGGAAGGCTAAAAGGCAAGCTGAAGTCAAAGCAAGCACATTTGTAGTCATCCATGTCCTAATGAGTGACATTAGGAAACCACAGTAAATATTTAGTCTTGATTGTAGCAGGCTGAATACATTTGGTCTTATCTGGACCAAAAAAAGCCCAGATCTATCAAGTACTTGGGTGAAAAAAACAGTTGAAAATTCTGGTTACTACAAATGGAAACCAAAGAGCCATGCTCAAGTGCTTGATAAGTACTGGAAGCAGATGAACTCAAAGTTTCAGTTCCATTGTCAGTGCTAATCAGATAGCAGTCTTAAACACTTCGCTGAACGTATAGTTTGTATAGTTCATAATTACTGTAATGTTCTGTGAAAAAAAAAATCAGAAAATAATTTGCATTTTTGTTGTACAGAATATTAGATTGTATTGGTATATTTTAAATGTTTGTGAGGCTTTGACTTGACTTGGCTCTAAGAAGGGGCCTTGGACACATGCTAAGTATGCTAAATTAAAAATCCACATGGCATGAGTTAGCCAAAAACTCAAGAGCTTTTAGCAGAAAACAGACCATAGACCCATATGATCTGTGTCCAAGTTAAATGCTTCAGTTAGATCAATAGATCAAAATGAAATATGGCCCTCTTAGCAGTGGAGGCAGTCTGGACTGTGCATGTCTTCAGCATGTATAGGAGACATGCAAGTACTTCCCAGGACTGACAAGCTCCCAGCCAGAACAAAAGGTGATGCTTGATTAAGTGTAATTTTGTGTTTAGTCCCTGGATCTCTTGTAGATGGAGAGAACCTGGTACAGTCCAGCATTGAGCTCATGTAGGTAGAAGGCTTTGATGAGGTGCTTATACCAGTGCTGTGTAGTGCCACAAAAAACCTTGTCACTGGAAGTCACAGTCTTAGAAAGTTATTGCAAGAAGGAATAGCAGTGGCAGTGTTTGACCAGAAAAACTGTAATTAAGGAGAGTCTAGAATAAACAGTGTTAGCAAATTGGTTTTCATCAACAACTAATCTACATTTAACTAAGATCTCAAAGGTTCAGGCTTCATTATCTCCTGATGCAGGCTGAACGCATCTGTCCTTGGCTAGTTGAAAATTTGATGTAACACCTATTTAGAGAAGTAATTTACAAGTGTGAGTCTTATCTGTATGGCGAAAGATGTTCATAATTTGCTTGAATATGTTTACTTTGTATTTGTAAAGACTGAATTTGCTATCAGGGCATTAGAGTGACAGTGACTAAGTCTCGGAATACTTCATTGGAGAAACAAAACTTACGTTTTCTGAAAACTGAATGTCATGTCCCTCTTTCTCATAGTTGTAAAGTGGGAGTATGAACATGTGCGTGTTTCAAAAGCCTGTAAGCAAACCAGATTTTTCAAAATAGCATCATACAAAGAAATCTAATAGCCTTGCACCTCCAAAGACGCACAATGCACCTTACTGGCCCTGTCAGTGTGTGCCCTGTGCTCCTTCCTCTTGTATGATTTTACAGAAAAGATCTTCTCTGAAACTTTCATTCTATGGTTCCATAATCCATCCTTCCACTGAATAACAGAACTCTTCTGCCACCTAAACTGCTCTTAGTAATATATTTGTGGTTTTATACTCTTTGAGAGCTAAGGATGTGTGAGATAGAGGTGAGGGCTATCACAAATTGGTGGTGTACATCCAAAGATACTGGAAGTTAATGGAATTGCTGTGGGGTTACACCAGTGAAACTGAGGTTATCTTCCATACTTTTAAAATAATTGTGAGAATAGTCTGAAAGTGTTAATTTTTAATGTGGCACCAAAAATAATGGCTGGATCTTTGCATACCATAGAAGTAGGGAAAAAAATAAAATAAGGCCTTTAAAAAAATTCAAATCAAATAGTATCACAAAAATTCAGAGAGAGAAGGCTCTCCAAGAAACAAAAAGTTGTAAAACTATGTCATATAAACCATATATATCTAAAAGAAAAACCTCTGTACTGAATTTTGGTTTTCACATTTGAGTTTGTGTATGCATGTACAACATGAGCCCTTAAGTAAAATCTAGAGGTACAAATCGTTAGAGAAGAAGTGAGATGGCACAGGCAGACTGCAGCACTCTCCTCCACTCCGGACCCAAGATTTCCATGAGAAATAACCATAACTAATGTTTTCAACTACCTCCGAGCCAATACACCCTGAATTAGGCGTCCTACTGATGTTAGGTTGCTGTTTCTGAATGTTGCACAGTAAAATAGGAAAGAGTAATGCCAAGGACCACTGATTCACATGGACTGGAAACTTAGGAGAAGCAGAAAAAGGAGGAGGAATAAAGCTGGCCTGTAGGACATTGCTCTTGATTATACTTGACCTGTTTTAGCTGAAGTAATTCTGCTTGCCTCTAGCAAGAACCATTTCCTAGTGTATTTTACCATTAGATGTTGCATCCTTTACTAGTTATTGAATGGTGTGTGTTGGCTGGTCCCTGCACAACACTCGTTTGGGGCATCCTTTTGACTCTAAGTAATTGCCTCAGCACTGTTTTTTAAAGGATAGAGGTATATGGGGTTTTGAGATTGCTTATGTAATTCTGCACAAAGAGATCCACCAGCTGTGACCCTGGAAGCTACTATGAAATATGTTTTAGATATTTACAGTGTTCTGTCAAAGAACATCTGATTTTGTTTATTGCCATAGGGTTGTGGGGCTCTGCTGATATAAAGTAATCCTGATCCTGCTTAAGTCCATTTGACAAGATGCTTAAGACAAATAACTTGTGCTTATTAATAGATAAAAGGAAATAGTTTCTTTACGAACTGTTAGTAAAGAATAAAATTAGAAGAGGTGGTTGCTCATTTATAGCTCTGCTTTCTCAGTTTAATTTTGAGTACAAGATGCAGTGTTACTGGTCTGTTCCTATCCATTGGCACTGCTGCTTAGTTCCCCTGAAAATATTGTTGGAGTTTGGCCTCAGTGACATGGTTTGAAACAAGATATTTGTAAAAAGTGTTTATAAATTTTCTCTAGAAATCTCCCTCTTATTTTGCTGTCTCATGTTACAAACTCATATGTGTTAATTTGGAAGAAGCATAGAATCATAGAATTTAAGGGTTGAAATGGACCTTACAGATCATCTAGTCCCAAACCCCCTTGCCATGGGTGGGTACACCTCCTCACTAGATCAGATTGCTCAAGGCCTCATCCAGCCTGGCCTTGAACACTGCCAGGGTTGGGGCAGCCACCACGTCCCTGGGCAACCTGTGATTGTTCATTACTCAAGACAAGCCTTGCCAGGCCCCCAGATATTTGAGAGCAAAAACAAGCCCCAAGAGCTGGGGCAGCAGTGATGGTTGGCTAGCCCAAATGATCATCTCAAGCCTGATCTGGTAGGACTGGCTAAAAGGGTGAGCTAGGGCCCCTGGGGGATTGCCAGCAAGTCACCAATTAATACTAATTGCATGGGAAATTACTGTAAGGCTGCAGTGGTTCATCAGAGACCTGGAATGAGTTCATAGCTGTGCAGCACCCAAGGGTCATGTGTCCCTTGGTATTTGCTTCAAGAAGAAAACACATTGTTGCTTGCTGCTCCCTTCAGTTGCAGTGTTTTAAGATATGGACTATAATTAATGCGGAGGAATGTGAAACAGCTCACATCTCTCACAGAGCTTGGCTTGGGAATATTTGAGTTAAACTGTAATATTCTAAGTGGTTTCAGCAGGCACAATAATTGTCTTCTCTTGAGCCAGACCAGATTGCTTCTTGTTTTCTGATAGGAAAGAAAACAAAGCTGAAGTTGCATGAAATACATGCACATGGTGGTGCTTTCAAAACAAGAAAACTATGGACATCCATATGGACATAAAAGGGCTTTCAGGCTTGCCTCTCTGATTTCCAAGGAAAGCTTTCCAGAAAACTGAGATTTAAGATGCTGCTGTCTTCCCCTCTTCCTAGTGACAGCTGTAAACATCTGCTGAGGATGTCATTCATTGTCTCATCCTGGAGTTGCTCATTAAGATTGTGAAATATCACGCCTTCTTGAAAATTAAACTGGTAATGCTGTGGGGTGGGAGCGAACAGGCAGCATGCGCAGAGGTTCTTTCTGAGGGGTCAAAAGCAGCTCCTGCATATGTGCTCTGTCCCAGGAATTGTGCCTAGGCAGGGAGAGGCACTTTCCCAGGTAGTTTGGAAAGGTGAGCGGCAGCAGGTGGGGTGGGTAGAGCATGCTGCTGTGGCAGTGCACTGCGATTTCACCTCTTCATCCTGCTCTCAAAAGGCAGACAAGGCTTCAAGTCCTAAATTGCATTTTGTGTAACTCCTCCCCTATTTCGACTGCTTGCTCATGCAACCACCCACAGTTCTGAAACAAAAATGTGCGAAGCGAGGCAGGGAGCATTCGCCAGTGCAGATTCCATCTCCCGGCTAGGCGCCGGGGTGCCCGTCCTGCGCTGACACCATCTCACTCCTCCTGAACACAATGAAGCTTTGGCTAATCACAGATACATAAGTATTTTTCTCCTATCCATTCTCATCACTCTGTACTACAAAAAGAGGAAGAAGAAGGAAAAAAGTCCTGGGCTGTAGATGAGTATGTCTTTGTGCCGCTGTTCGTTCGTCAGGCTGACAGAGGCGGCATTGTTCGCAGGCTGTGGCCAGCTTGGCAGCCAGAGAAGGTGCAGATCTGCGCCGCGCATACGGAATCGGTGAGCGGATGAGGGCTGGGGTCGAGAAAATCTCAGAGCTGCGTTAGGGACCAGCAGGAGTTTCAGAGCACCACTAATAGCTTCTCCTGGTGCGTTTTGCACAATGCAAATGGGGTTTAGGTTGAGGAGTCATTGTTAATCAAAGGTAATGTTTTTGTCTTTAGAGTAGCATGGTAGTGATTGCTGCTATTTGGTTATTCATTAAAGTATGAGTGATATGACAGGGGAAAGTTATGAAGTACACTGTACTTCTTAGGAGAATAAAGCTTCATGGTGGCATTGTGCTGCAGCTGAGGGTTATTGAAGTTTGTTCCCCTTTATGTGAGCTTAGTTTGCATTACCAGTATTGAGAAAGTCTGTATGTGTTCCCATCAGAGGAAGAAAAGACCATTTAGTCTCCTTCTCCATCTTTCTTACTTTCTAAGTCAGAGGTTACTATGTGTATGCAATATTAAATTAATTTTGCTAATAGAAATGCATCGACATGTAGCCATTAGGCAAGATAAATACTTCTTCCTATTATCAGAGACACCCCTCAAGGTACTCCCTGGGGTACAAAACATCCTGTACAGTGGTAAAAATCTAACATTTATTTCACACACCTCAGCAGAAAGACAAATTATTGTTACTTTTGTATTTTCAGCCACTTCTGAATAACTATGATTGCACAGACTGTGCCAAACAGATTTTACATTGTTGTGCAGATATTTTTCTTGTGTTCTTACTACTTCAAACCTATTTTTAGTAATTCTTAAATTACTATTCTTTTTTTAGTTTTAGAGAAAAGCTATATTTTGTCTGAGTGTTTCTCCTGGTCTCTTTGCTGTTCTTATTGCTGTCTGTCCCTTGCAATTGTTAAGTCTGTTTTTGAGAGTGTGTACTTCTATTTGAGGAAGATAACGAACGTGGTCTTAAAAGCTCAGGCTTTGTGGCTGTTGTTCATTTTGTGTGCCCAGGCTGAGGTGCTTTTGGGGTGAATAGACTCAGCTGCGGTGGAGACCACCCGACACAACTCTAGATCTGGAGCTCTTAATGACACAAATAGCGTTTGAAGATATTGGGGGAGTTTTTGTTGAATTTCTTCTAAGGAGGGGTTAAAAAAAGGAGAGCATAATTTGTGTACTGAAGAACTTCACTCTGTTCTGCCAGTGCAGCACTGTTTGTTGCGTGTGATTTCGGAGAACGTATCTTGTACCTCCTGTTTGCCGATGGCACGTAGCAGCCCCAGAGGACACACACTGCTTTTGTGCTCCTGTTCAGTTTTCATCTTTAGGGAGCAACTGTTTCAAAGAATAAACACATTACCTTGTAGTAGAAACTCCAGAAAACATCCTGGTAGTGAGAGCGGCAGCCGCAGCCCATCATGCTGGACATCTCTCTGCCAAAACCGGCGGGGCCCTGTGAGCTGGCCAGCCAAAGGCCAGGAGCTGCAAGCTGTGTGTCCTCCAGGGTGGCCGAAGGTTCAAAGTGCTGAATTAAAACTGTGAGGCTGCAAACTGCTGGCTCAAAACACAGTATCTGGGTTTATCCTGGCCCTTGGCCCAGGGAGATGTGGCAGGAGTGTCTGCCCCACTAATCCCTACGCCCTCCCCTGGCTGCTCCATGGTGGGACTGGATCAGGCACCAGGCAGGCAGGTAATGAACCTGTTTGTTCCCTGCGCACAGTCTTTCTCACATGCCCCTCCTGACTGAGGGACAGGGAAACTGGGGACTCCAGTGCTGGGAAGCCAGGTCCCTGCTCCTCAGCCTCCTTGGCTGGGCAGCAGGCCTGGATGATGCTGGATTCTGCATGTCATTGGGCCATCAAAATTTTAACAATGCCCTTTGCATCAGGGAGAGAGGTTCCAGACCACACCTGCTACATTAAAGAGGGACATTTTAAACTAATAAGAAGCATATTTAGACCTGCCTAATAGTTTTTTTACTTATCAAATGAGAGATATTTATGGTCATGACCTCCATGAGAGAAAGAAGTGAGACCCTGTATTATATTCCTTGTCTTTCAATTATCTTCTTGCGCTTGTCAGGGACTAGTAAGTGTGGAAATCCCAAATCAGAGATTGTCTGCACAAACAAACAAAAAGAAATCAGAATAATTGAGGGGGTTGCAAATTCCACCAGGTGTTCAGTGGATGCTTTACTAAAGATACTCATATCAGGAAATAAAAATATATGTGAATTAATCTGGTTTAGGTTAAATCAAAATTGGTTATTTATTATTGTGAATACACTGCCTTATACTGGGGTAGAGCCTGCTACTTTCCTTTTAATGCTGTGTTTTAACTGGCAAAGTTTCATTTGCTGTTAGTTTAATAAAGTGGAGTAAATACATCTCCCACACATAAAATAATCCTGCATAAAGTTCATTTGCAAAATACTGCGTGCCTCATTTATACAGTGACTTTTATAACTCATTTCCTCCAAAGTGTATGACACTGAGTGGGCAGGGGCGATTTAAAATAGCTTTTGCTTATGAAGTTGACTTTGGTCTATTGTATATGTTTCTGTAAACAAAAAGATGTAGCAGAGTTTGTGATGTATGTAAATATAGGCAGGGGTTTTGCAATAATGTCTTACCCAGCCCTTCGTTGTTTTTTCAGCTCAGAAGCTTTTGCTTCTTCACTGGGAGAGCCTGTAAGAAGACCTGTGTGGATGATGTTGTAAGGTAAGGAATACACCCACTGAGAGGTGGGTTTTCTAAGTTTTTAATTTTGCATTGCTGCGAGTTTCTGTGTGAGAAGTTGCTTCACTCTGCATCTGATTTCTTCTCAGGAAGACTTGAATATGGTTGTCCTTTGTAGTACCAAAGACATGAACAAAATTAAGTGCTTACTGCATAGATTATGATATGTGTTAAATGATGTTGAATTTCACTGTTGTGGGAAGTTTTATATGCTTACTCTTTCTCTCCTGTGAGCCTCAACACTGTGGAAAGGCTCATGCTGTGTGCCTGGAGTACCTCTTGGTGCAGCACAGCATCACTTGCAGTCTTTTATTCAACTTTGCAGTGTTACATTAAGACAGCAGTGTCTAGTGTGTTTTCTAATTCCCAGAAATACCACATTGTGGCCTTCTCCTGCTTTTCCTTCTCTACTTCTCTCTTCTCTGTCTGGGAAGCAGCCCCCATTGTCTCTGCCCCTCCCATGCAGACATGGCACACTCAAGACTTTCATCCACAGGCAGACTGATGATGAGCAAACAGCATCATTCTTGCCTCTTCTCCCAGAGCCTATGTCAGTCATGTTTTACTCTGCCTCAGGCACTGAGTGAACAAATAAATTGTCAATAAATGAAGAATCTGTTTTGAAATACAATGACTGGAAAACGTGGAGCTCTTCTGATTTGGGGCCCTAAAAGACAGGCTTTCATGCAGTGCTAGGCAGATCACACAGCCTGCATGGATATTACAAAGTCCAGCAGTGTTAGTATAGTACAGCTGTGCTGCATGTTTCCTTAATCTGCTTGTTTAGAGACACGCAGAATATTCATCTTAATCATCTCTTTCCGCTGCATAGTAGGTACAGGAGGAAATACCACAGAGAGCCCTGTCACTGGGAAAATGCATCATTTGAATGTGCAATGTAAATATTTTAACTAACCAAATGTAAACACTGTTTTGCCTTTAGGATGGGAAAAGACTGTCACAGTCAGAAACAAGCTGACATAAGAGTGACCCTGTATAGATGAGATACAAAATTTGTGTTCACACATTTTGGTAATCAAAACAGAGGCCTTAATGAATTGCTTAGTGTGAAAGGAATTACAAACACAAATATGCCCGACACAAGGCATTTGAAAGTCACTGCTGTATTAATGTTAGAAGGAAGGACTTTTCAGGATTCATGGAGATCCAAGGTGCATGGGAGGGATGATGTGAGATGAGAGAGAGAAGATGGTGAGAGATGTGATATGGTAAGAACTAGACAGAGGCTGGAGTCTCTGTGGAGGGGAACCTAAACTGTAAATATGCTCTGAATATCCATGCTCCTCCATGCCACTTGCTATGACTTGTGTTTGCTGTGCCAGGACAGTTAATTCAGAAGTTTCCAAGGATTAGAAGATGGTAGAAGAAGCAAAGGTACTAGATACAGCAAGAAACACCTTACTGCATTCACAGATGTGCTCTGGGTTTTTCAGTTGGTGGATCCAATGGCAAGCAGAGTTCTTAGGAAGTTCAGAGTGTTTGCTCACTAGCTCTGCCTACATTGGCTTTGTAAGTGCTTGAAGACTTAGGTTCAAGTGGTAGTTGGTAGAAACCAGACATGTGGCTTAACTTTTGGTGCTGGATATGGTTCTGAAAAACAGTGCCATAGCATAGGATCCACAATCCTCCACATACTGATTTCATTGTGCAGTAAATGGTCTTTGGGCATTCATCAGATTGCTGAGCAGAAGAAACTTCTGGAGATTATTTCATTGGCTATATGTTGTAGCCTATGGATTGTTAATATCAGAAGAGGAATAAATGACACAGAGGATTGGTCTAGACTCCATGGATTGGGAGAAACTAGTTAGATCTTATTTCTGCAGGCACAGGTATCTGTAAATGCCCAAGCAAGTAAGCTTGCATTGCTGGAATAGCTGGGGGATGTTATAAAGTTGATTTTTGTTTGTATTACCAACAATGGGTAATATATTAACATCTGCCTCACATTTGATATTTCTTTGTTCTAACAGCTGGAAATTTACATTTGCATATAGGCCTCAGAGCTAAAAATGTCATTCCCTAGGTTCAAAAAGCCATAATGATTTTTATTGTTCTCCTTGGTAGGAAAGGAAAACTGAAAACACAGGGAAAAGACAAATGGAAAGAATAGCACCCAGATGATAAATGTTTTTGGTTGGAGCATGGATTAATCATGTATGGTGTAGCTTTACTAGTGTCATTGTCTGCCATTACTACAGCAATTAAGCTAGAGTGAAGTAAGCAAATCTGTTAAGAGTAAAAATTATCTAGAGAAAGTAGAAGAAACTATCAATGAAGCGAAAATACGATGGCATTTTTTTCAGTACAACAGAAATTAAGAGCTTTTTTGTGTGGATGAGAAGTGTTTTGCATAGATGAGAATAACTTTGACATTATCCTTGAATAAAACTTCTGTTGCTAGAAATCTAATCATTTTATGCAATAACTTCATGTAACTATTCTCTTGAATACAGATAATCCAAATCTTCTTTGCCTCTCAGACACATGTATCAATTTTCATGGGAAAGCATGAATACATTCAAAAGTAAAAACTTGATTTTTTCTCTTTAGGAAGAGGAAGCTTATATAGTTTTGCTGAAGTGCTGTATTGTGCCTTTTTTTTTTTTCTTAGGATCTAAAATGGCTTGTTTTAGTACAGGAAAAAAGGTAGGAAGAGATTACTCTGTAGAGACAAACTCATAGCATCATGTTTCTAAAATAAAGTAGCATTATTTGAACGCTGATAAGAGAGATAATTTAAGAGAAGGGAAGTGCAGTTGAAAAATTTTTGGAAGGACAGCGTAAACTTCAGGGTGGAAGGGAATTAGATAAAAGAATCTGTGAGAGTGGGAATAATAATGTGAAGGGGAACACACTGTGCTGGTGATATCTTTTGGCCTATGTTTTGAAAAGAATTCAGAATACGATCTGCAATCTCTATCTTTATTTGGGAGAGGGAATGGGAGTTTTTCCATTTACAGTAAAGTGGAGTAAGAGTGTCGTTGCCCCAGCTGTTAAAATACTTTCAAATCTGCTTCAAACTGAGTATTTATTGCAGTGGTAAAGTATATACCATTGTGGACAGAAAAAAACAAAGAGAGAAATTGGAATCTGTCTCTAAAAGTGGGGTGAAAGCATATTTTATGCTTCCCTGAGGGGAAATAGGACTGCAAGTCCAGTTCAGCTCATTCTAGCTCATTTCTCTGAGGGACTGTTTTTTAGGAAGCCTCTTTGGATATAGCCATAAGTGAACAAATCTCAAGGTTCAATCTGCAGGGGCAACCTGGAAACCTCCATCAAAGCCAGGGATAAATAGGAAGGATATTTTGAGGCCAAAAGTGCCATCTGAGTGTGGCTGTACAAAGTACATGGGAACCATGGCATCCCAAGCATCTCTGGCATACACTTGAGAACAGTCTTATGTAAGGCAGTGTTTCTGCAGAAGGTGGGTTGGCTGCATGGGCTGTTCCTGTGCCTGCAGCTGCTTCAGGAGCCACTTTTTCATCGTGATATAGAGCAGTCCATGATCTTTGCTTGTTTAGTCATTTCTCTGTAACATAATCTTTACATTCATATCTATGTATAACCAATTCCAGATGAACAGCAATAACTTTCAGTGTTAGTGAATCTGCCTGTGAGATGAATTTATGCTTGGGCTGTTGTGGACTGTCAATAGCCTTGGACAACCTGCTGTCATCAAACTGACTTGGTTTCTTAGTTTTGCTCCTGTGGCACAGCCAATTCCATTTCAGTGTATATGAATTAACCACAGTGTGCTCTAATAATATTTTATATTTGCACAGCACCTCTCATTCCAGAGTACTTTATAAATCATGTATATTCAACACCACTGACCTTTCACAGTCCCTTGAGAGCAGGAGAACAACCATTTTACAGAAGCAATAAAACCACAGGATTTTTTTTCTCCATAGTACTGGAGGGAACTCATTAATTACAGAATTAATTTTAAGTTCCCTATGCTACAGCTTCAGTTTGTAAAGACCTTTATTGAAAAATTCTTCAAGATAAGATATGTGATCCTACATTTTGTGTACACCATGAACAAAGAGCTAATCCGTCTTTCCAAGACTGGGCCCCTGGAAATACTTCACTCTTGCATCTAAATGAACATAAAAGTGTCACTACTTCTATACCTGAAAGTCATTTTATCTGTAAATTGTCATCTCTTCCTGCAGGATCTGCCCAAAATCCTATAGTCTGAATTCCCCCTCAGCTGCTGTGGATCCTCACATCTCAGTGTGAGAGGTACAGCAAAATAAGATACATCACAAAATCTATTTAATTGCTTTTGAGGGATTCAAATGTAAATAATCCTCTGAGATGTCAAGCTGAAGAAATTCAGTATGGCTGTGCATTAGGCCATCATATGCAGAGGAGAGATGAGCAAGGCCAAAGGAACGAGGAGGAGGACCATGGGGATGAATTCATCTTCCTGGCACTCAGTGCCCCTTCCTGTAAATGTTAAGAGGATGATCCAAAGCCTATGGAGATCACTTACTGTCTGTCCCTGCAGCACTGGAGCTGTGGGGAATGTTGGTGAGGGAGTGTGTGGGGTCCTTTGTTTGCCCAGGGAATCCTTCTTGCGGTGCACAGAGGCTCAGCTTATGTGCTAGACTACCTCAGTGGGGTCAGATTCTGTCTGCTTTGAGGAAAAAACTCCAGGGGAGCTTCTTTCCTTATTTTTAAAGAAGAAAATAGATATGCAGCCCATTCTAGTACTGTCTTTGGCAGACCAGCAATTCTGAGGGTTAATTTGGACCTTATTTAGTCTGTTGTTTTAAACAGAAGGACAGCAACATTTCTATTTTAGGTGTACAATTCAGCAAATGGATTACAAAACCACAATTAACTGTGAATGCCATGGATGGTAACTCAGTTAATAGTAGATTAAAAGAATCTTTAGGTTTTCAGTGTATTGTTTTGCCATTTATCTCTTCGTAGCTTGGCTGGGTTGAATGTAGTTTATTCCATTTAGGAGCATTACTGAGACAAACCCCATTAAAGCAGGCATTATAGTCCTTGTTTTGATTAGCACTCAAGGCCACTAGATAATGATGCTTAAAAAAAAAAAAAAATCTTGTGTTTCTCTCATGGTCATTAGTGCTGTGATCATCACCAACCTTCATACAGCAGTGTAAGTCATTCTCTTTTTTCCTTGCTAAATCTCAGAGCCAATTGTGAATGTCTTTAATATAGTCTGTGACATTTGAACTGTAACATTTATCTCAGGAATAACAGTTCTTGCTCTTTCAGTGCTCATACTTGCAAGAAATCGGATCTTTGTATGTAAGACTTGCAGTCAAAATCTATCATTGCTAGCTAATATTTTGCAAAGCTATTTTATTGGGGTGATTTTCTTTAATTTTATTTTGTGGGGAAGCTTTGTAGACATTTAGGTATGTACATGTTCTTCTCAAGTAACATCCCGACCAGAGAAAGACATTTGCCCCACTGCTACCGACACAGGACTCTTTCAGTCCCAGGCTGATACAGGCAATTAAAATAATTTCCTCGCATCATGTTTAAACCAGTGACATGTAATTCTAGGACAAAGCCTCTCAGCACCTCTTTCCAACATTTGTCTGCACTCAGAGGATGAGCAGCTGCTATTACATGCTAATGCCTTTTGATGGTGAATGGCCATTTCAGGACATGTTATTAACTCTGTGCAAATGAGTGCATTTTCCATCCTAGTGTACAGAGCTGACCCCACATGCTGTTTCCTTTACAGGTTTTAGTTTTGTTAACCAAAAGGAAAAATGAGTTCGATGAGTTGGCTTGGCATCTTGAAGGATGGAGAATGTCCATTTGTAATTACACGCTCTGGCCATGGGGACCAAACCCCTCACCTTACAGACATGTGAAGTTGCAGGTCTCTAAGGATGCAAGGTTAGCCAGGGCAATTAACATTTCTAATAACACACACAACTTATTTTACCATTCTTGCTGTGTTTTATGTACTATAGGTGTATGCTGGTATACCTGAAAAGAGGCACTCATTCTAGTGTTAGTCTCATTCTTACAGACCAAAGTCACCCTGTATTTTCACTAACTTATCAGATTTGGGTGCAAGGGCCCAGCAGATTTCTGAGGTTCTTTGAGCTGCTCATCAGTTCCTTAGAGCAGGCTAAGCACTTGGTTTCATAAACATATTTCTATACAGAGATTAAAAATACTGCTTTTTTGTTCTTCTCTTCCTCCTGAAATGGAAAAAAATGTGCACAAAAACCAAGTACAGCATACAGAGCTTTAGCATAGACTTACTTTGGCTTATGACTGGCTTACTACTGCTTGTGTGTTCTGTATGTTTCCTCTGTGTCTTTCTCGCTGCGGCTGTGATCCCCCAGCCCCTGCTCCAGCCTATAGGGGTCTCATGCAGGATGAGTGCCCAGGAGTGCCCAGGAGCACAGAAGCCCTTTTTGCCCTTTTATCATATTGCAGCCCAAGCCACCTAATCTGTGCTCCTCTGATTTGGACATTTTAAAATGAATGTTGCTCACTAAAGCATCCAGTTCTGTTCTTATTCCTACTAATTGTTTTGTCTAGCCTTGCTCAGGGTAGATAATTAATGCAGTAGTTAAAATACCATCATCCTAATGCTCCTTACCAGGGATGGCAACCTGCTTGTCTCAGAAGCAGTTACACATGAACCAGGCTGAAGGATGAGCCTCAGAGTGAAATAACCCTGGATTTATTATTCAACCAGTTACCATGCTAATTTGATTTTTCCTGTGGTTATTATTTTTACCTAAATAGTTGCTGCAGTTGAATTAAAAGACATCTCACAATTTCTAAAAGAGAGGAGAGAACTAGATCTCTGGAAGATACTATCTTTAAAAAATCCATTTTTAAAATATGTAAATCCTCACTTGTGAATTCTTGATTAAATGCAGCATAAATTCCCACAGTTCATGATTTCTTGTTATTTATTTAATTTATACGCCATTATAAGTGTGAATGAGGCTTTACAAAACCACAGGGACACAATCTTTGTCCTGAAGAGATTGTAGCTGAAATTAGACACAACATATAACCAATGGCTTCCATAGAAAATGCAGGATTACACCAAATAAAAGCGGTTCATGTTGTATATCTTGTGTACATTGTGAGCTTGTGATAATACAATTATTTGGAAAAGACCTGTTTGTCACCCCGAATGTGGTGATTAGTAACAAAGCTCTGGAATAAAGCCATCGTTAGTGTTTGCTGGTTTAAACCAGAAAACCTGAGATGCTAATGACTAATCGTTGCTTTCCTACAGGCAATTTAATTAAAGAGCTGAATTTAATGGAGGATATATTCCGTGGTGTATTTGACTTTCTAAATGTTGTGGCCTCCAAGGATCTTCAGTCCATTTTAAGACCCGTTCTGTGGACTGAAGATATTGTTTTCTTGCACGTTTTATTACGTGGTGAAGGTAGAGCCTCTTGGAGGCTCTAATTGGACTCTACACTTCCTTCACCCTTTATTTTGGGCACACAGTGGATAATAAGATTTCTCTGAATTTTAAGGAAAGGAGTGTCTTACTCCACACATACAGAGCTCTTTTTCTACTATTTAGTTACAAGAACCAGTGTGATATTTAGTTTCTAGGAAAAAGCCATAATTGCACAGTATATCATTGTTTGAGTGTTTCTCGGCAGAGATACTACCATCCTCATGTAAATACTGCATGTACTTGTATCAAATCCTCAGGTTTTATTTTGACATTTGAATATCTAGACCTTTTACAGAACAGGACTTCGGCTAATGAACTGAGGTTTGTCCACTGTTTCCAGAGCTCTGCTAGCATAGAGCTCATTTCATCCCCTCTCCAGAAGAGGTAGAATGTTGATGGTGGGAGCAATGTGGGCTGGGTGAGGATCACAGGGCTGGAAACCTCCCTCCCTTCCATCCCCTACAGCAGGTGAGGGTTGGGCTTTTTTTCCCCAGCAATTTGCTCGGATATAACAGGGGGTTGGTGTACCTGCTTGCCTACCCCACAGGATTCTGGTGTGGGTAATTAGTCAATATTTGCACAGCTCTGTGAAGATGCTCTAAAGTGCCAATTATGAATTATAATTATCTTGTGAAGATGATTGGGAGTTCACGTTTGCATGTTGATTCAGGCCATGGGAGTAAGTCTTTCAAATAACGGCTCTTATTTAAATGCCTTACTTATTCCTTATCTCGTGTTGCATGTTTTTTTAGAGATGATGAGAAACATTAGTTTACCCTCAGGAAAGACCAGGTCTGACTGTTTTTAATAATGAGTTATGTACTTAGTCACAGTAGGTAAATTTACAAACCAAGCAGGACACACTCAGAGATCGATTCTGTCTGTTCAGCAGATGGTTTTACACAAACCATTCAGCAGCACGAGCCTGCTGAGACTTTAAAACAAATACTGCTAAGTAACATTGCCATAAGCCTGTTAATACGGTGGCAATGCCTGTTTTAAACTCTGCAGAGCTCCTACTTTATTTATATCCCATCTATTTACTGAAGTGTAATAGATTTACTCTGGGAAGAGACTTGATCTCAGCAGATTTACTCTGAAGTCTGACATCTAAGTTTCAAATTATTTTCACAAAACAATAACTAGTGCTCAGCATTAACTGCAGGACACTTAACTCTTTTTTTAATAGCAGTACACCAGTATTAAAGACAAAGCAAAAATAGCTGCAAAAGAAGTCCATGACTTGACTAACAGTTTTTGAAATTCCTGGAAACTTCCTGTTGCAGCAAGAATACTTTTATATTTTTCTTTAGGTCTCTGCATTTTCTTGTGAAATGTTGCTGGTCTATTTAACTGGATAAAGAGGCTTTATTATTTTTTCTACTTCTATGTGAATTAATTGGGCCAATAGTCCCCTGTAATGTAGGTTTAATATTTTAGTCTGTAGATGTGTATGTTAATGTTGCATTAAATAAAAGAAAACCTAGAGCTGCATATAATTCTACAAAGAGAACAAGGTTCTGCCTCCAGTTACTACACAAGAGCAGCTGGGAACAGAATTGGGCCAGAAGTTCCCTGCATGCTATCTTTGCAAGTACATAAAATTTTAATGGGGAAAAACTATAGGGAAAAAACACTTTATTTAAAAATGTTCATGAGGGGAAAAGAACCTTTTTTTCCTGAATAGACGTTTTTTGATGGTTGTTTGCTAATTTTATGCTTATACATGTGTTCTGTAGCTGTACAGGGACATTTAACATAGTGTTGATATGAGCCCACACATTGATGCTCCAGCAGAGGGGTCTTAAATATTCATATGATGACTAGATTTGTGTTGTTTTATTTGCTTCTTTTCTTCTCTATCCAGAGTCCTAAGCACCATCAGATAATTAAACATTTCATGGTCTGTGGTAGTGAACGTTTCTGAAAATCCAGGCATTGATTTTTGGTCCTGCCAGCTGGAAGGAGTGCGATGATCTGGCATTGTCCTGCTTGGGGAAAAGTGGTGTTCTGACATTAGACTAAAATGTTGCATCCCTGCATAAATATGACTTTCTGAGAAGGATTTAGATGCTAAACGCATTCAGCCTTGTGTAGGAAATTATTTTGGAGAAAGATGCTTTGTACCCATATAACAGTTAAGCATGAGGTTACTGATATGAGATTCAAGTGCAAATGAAAACTCCTAAATTTAGGCAAGTACCTGCAAGGCACCTTCAGGCCCCAGTAGACTCAGTGATGATTACCCAGTAGGTGATCAGGGCCCCATTCAGCTGCTCATGCAGACGCAGGTGGAGCCATTTGAGATGCCCTGGTACATTTTTCATACTCTCTAATGGCTATTTGAGAAACATGAGAGTTTTCTGTAGGTCCTGTGCTGTGTCTGCTAACCACATGCAAGATACAGGTTTCATCTGCCTAAAGAGTGGGCATTGCAATGTCATAGGCTATGCCCCTTGGCCTCCACTGCCACTCCTGAAGGGCACAAATCTGCAGTACATGCATTAAGTTGTCCATCTCTGAGGACATATCCTCATAAACATCCAGATATCTTGGATAGCCTCGGGCAAATCAGGTGGTCCTAGCTGCCAGTGTTTAGGCAACTAAATAGCATCCCTCTGGGTAGGTCAGCTGCATCCCTTATGAGGCTCCACTGCCTGGTAGCCCCTGTGAACAGAGGAGGCTCAGAGACATCATGCGTGCAAGGACACGTCTGGGCATCTCACACATCTCATGATGGGTGGCTGACTCTCACCCATAACATCACACATGTGACATTTCATTGAGCCTGCGGTGCTGCCTGGGACTTTGTTGATAGAAAATGAAAGAACTATGGAAGGGCTGAGAGGAAGAAAGGAGAGAAAACTGTAGTTGGTGCCCATGTTACTGCAGTGCTGTGATCTGTAACTCAGCTGGAGAGACTCACTGTGGATTTGATCCATGCCTCCCAATCCTCCCACCTTATCTGCATAGCCACAGAACAGCCATGTGGGCAATCAAGCCAAGTCAGAAAGCTGCACCAGGGGGAAGTCAGCGGCCCTGAGGCTTGATCACTGGGCAACACCAGCACAGTGGAATAAATTGTGTGTCCTGAAATGGCTCAAATGATTGTCCTTCTGAGACAGTAGTAGGTACCCTGTGGTAACTGGCTTGTTTTCTCCATCTCTTTGGGCTGACCTTTGAATTTCCCAGCATCATTTTGCCTTTTCCTTTCCTTCGCTTCACCTGCGTTTGCCAGCAGAGCTGTCTTTGCCTATTAGCAGTTGTGTACCAGCTGTTGTGCTTTTCCTTTTTTTGGCAGTTTCCGTGCAGATTGTGCTTGCTTTTTTTGCCCCAAACCTTTTTGGTGCATGTCAGCATTTTATGTGTTTGCATGCACTGGGGAATGATAGGAGCCATGATCTATTTGGGTCAGTGCATGTCTGTGTGTAACCATTCCAAAATGAGGGATTTTCTAAGAATAAATTCTCTGTTGACAATCTAGTTCTCATTCTTACCCACAGAATATCTGTTAGCACCCTTCTGCTATTTTTATCCTTGTGAAACTGGGCTGGAGTGATGAATCTTTCTGTTGTTTTTTGCTTTTTTTCCAGACAAATTAAGTCTTGCAATTCTCCTGTTGGTCGAATAACGCATGGAAATACATGGCAAAGCAAGTAGTTTAGCAGCTGCGCCAAACTATGGTCATGGTCATGTGTTTCAAGTCAGCTGAAAATTCAAAAAGGATTCTCTAAAAGGATGACATGGTTGTTTTTCTAAAAGTAGCACATCAATTTTATTCTGAATCTAAGTAGTGCAGAGCTGGATGACCTCTGCTCTTTAGGCAGTTGGCCAGCTGTTCATCGTAGTCGAGAAAATCTTTCAACAAAAGGAAAAATTAATTTACTATCGTTACCATCAAATCAACCCGTAAGTGTTTCAGCTTTCAATAACTAATGGTCACCCTCTTGATTTATGAATGGTTTCTTTGAAAACTGTTTCATTCTGCAGACTCTTATTGCTTTACAATAAAACTGTCTCCCTAAGTGATGAAAAAGGATAAACAAAGGTTTGTTCACCATATAGTATTGGGTTATCTGTTAAAATGAGCTATGTTCAGGAGGTTATTACAGCAGGCCTGAGCATGGCAAATTTCTCAAAGAATAAAGCAGATGAAATCCAGACTGCTTGGTGAAGGAAAATCGGACCTGAAAAGAGTGTTAGAAGAGTGATGTAATGGTAAATTGTAAAAGCTAAGTCGCTATTGAAGTTACTGGGGGGAGTGTGGTTTATTGTAGCTGTGTATGTTCTTGAACTGACTTCTCATTCTCATGTATATGTTTGTGCCTTCTATGTTACTTAAGATTATTTATCATGCTTTAGGTAAGCACTTCTATTGCTTAATTCCTGTCATTTCTTTCTCTTTCTGAGAGAGTTTTCATACATATCTTGGTGTCTGCTGTTTGTAGTTCTGACATGCCCCACCTTTTCTCACCTCTTGGGCATCCTAATACTAATAGGCTATAACCAAAGTAATCAATAGATGTTGTGATCAGTACTGTTAGTTTTATAAGGAGTTTGTGTGAGTACGTTTGATTGGTACATTATTACAGAAAAATAGTTCAAGGGGGAAGGAGTATTAAACCAAAAATGTTGCCTAGGGTGAGAAATACTCAGCTAATGGGCAAGGGGGCAGTGCTCTGCTAGAAGCACCAAGCATCAAGGTGGGTGCAGAACTGATGACAGCTCATGGAGCTGTGGCAGTGCGACAACACTGGCATGGCCTCTGGAAAGGAGGGAGGAGGTGGGAGTCATGGGAGGAAGAATGAGGCTCTGTGGGTTGCAGAGGGTGGGTGAAGGTGCCTCCTGCCAGGAGGAGACAAGACAAAAGAGTTGGAGGCTTCTTGACCATGCAGGACTGGAGGCAGTAGCAACTTTGTGGTGAGCATGCACATGGATGTGGACACAGACCTCTGGTATGCGTGCGTGTGTGTGGGGGGATGTTGTGATCACAGCTACACAGCTGGAAGATTTTCTCAGCTGCCATGTGAATGAGACATGCTTACTGCTGATCAGTCATACAAAGGGTTTAAGCTTGCTATCTGCTCTTCCCTCATACATCACCAGCATACGACTGTTCATCTTCTTACCTGGGCTGCCTTGACTGTCTCTCCTGTCCCTGGAGAACAGTTATCCTCTATACGTAGAGGCTTTCATCAAATTCCGGTCTTACTCTTGTTTCAAAACCTTAACAAGGCCTTGTTCTGTGGGGGAAAAAGTAATGATTTGGGTCAGCACAAAAGAGGAGCCTCAAAGAAGCAAAGCCAGGCTGATTATTGATTGCATGAAGTAATGTGATGCTCTGCTTGTCCTGCCTACCAGTCATGGCTTCTCTGTCATCACGCTTTGGCAGCTCGTAACTCAGAGTAGTACCAAAACTTTTTGCAGGAGGCATGATGTATCTAGCTTTTTCTCTGCAATACTACCCATATTGTAGAGCTTCCTGCTAAAATAATGCTAATGTTAGTAACATGGAAAGCACAGAGGCAAGGGAAGTCTCACAGCATTAGTGATGCTTAAACAGCAGAAAAACTGATGCCAACAGGCAGCAAAAAGAACAGACTGGAGGAAGAGGGGAAAAAGGATTATTTTTTTTTTAGCCATTTGTTATTCAACAAATTCAAGTTTACAAGCTATAGGCCAAATTCTGTCTTCTGATTCTTGCTTTAATGCAGGAGGATTGCATTTTTACTAAGGATCATGATTTATTCATGTTAGGGAAATGTTCTGTTTATACCAAGTTCAGATTACAAAGTGGTAGTTAGTACATGACATTCAGACTGGAGACTTCCCTTGAAACAATGTGAGAAAGTATGTATTTTCTGAAGGTGATTTCCCTTCACAGATAGTTTCCTACCATTAAATATCCAAGTCAGGAGAAAGAGCCCAATAGTATGCCAGGCTGGATATGTAAATGCAATATTCATGCATGGCTTTATGGAGGGTTTCTTTTCCACAGTGTATGAACCAAACATCTCAATTAAATCGAGAAGGGGAAGACCTGGTTTTCATTAGCTGTGAAGACTTTGAGAATTACATTAGTTGCAGTTGATTAGATCTTATAATTGTATTTGCTGTGTGTCATGATGAGGCAGTGAGGGGTTTGGGTGTGTGGGGGGTGTACCCAGCTCATAGATCACTCCTGCAGGACTCATGATTAGTTTCTGCTGCCTCAGTCTACTGGGATCAAGCCCAGAGTTTTATATCTCCCTCTCCACAGCAGGAGACAAGATGGATAAAATGCACCATTGCTGGGACATTGGTGTGAGGGGCAGAAAACAGGTTTATTTTGCCTCCTTACCTCACACTACTACAAGGGCCATGCAGGGCACTGGCTGCACCTCCGTGGGGAGGTGAAGCTGCAGGATATTCTGGACTGTCAAAAGCAAGTGGTACTTTCATTTGCCTCAGCTCTGCTTCCAATTGAAAGGACAGAATTATGTCATTATGCTAGTCTCAGAGAGAAATTGCAATGAAATCATGCAACAACATGAGGCCATGAAAAGATGTGGTCTGTCAGTGCTGCTCCCACTGCCCAAAGGCTTCATTAGCTACATTATCTGTTCTGATGTGTCAGCCAAGGAGGTCAACTCAGAGGAGTGCATCTGAAGACCTTTTCCAGTGAGTCACCACACATTAACCTCCCCTGCTTTTGTCTATGATTTATAGATATCTCTTCTCCTAATTCTAGGTGTCTGAAAGTTCACCGGTCTATAAGAGGAGACTAGCTATGACCTTCACAGCTACCTTTGAAGGTACCTCTCCCTCCACAGGCAGATGTTAGTCTTTACTGACCATGCAGAGCACACAGGCAGCCAGTTTAGATTATATTTAGATGGCTGAAGTTAAGGTGGCACTTTCCCTCAAGGAGCACATGGCTGTTTCCTCAAAGGAGAAAAGGAAAATCATGTGGATGCGGCACTGGGTGGGAACACCAGGTATCTGGGATAATGTTTAAAGAGCTCTTCAAAACCTACCAAATCCTTCTTTATCTTGGATTTTTTTTCATGAAGCGGAAGTTATTTACACAGGGATTCTCTCATGTGCTGCCTTGGTCTTATCTCAGTAAAAAGTGAACTCTTCAAGACAGGGGCCATCTCTTGCAATGGATAAAGCTCTGCATATATGCACCAAATATTTAAGAAAAACTGACATACCTAATGAAATACAAATGCTTTAGCATTTAGTTTAAAATCACTTTATCAAATCAATTAAAGTGACATGAGAAATTTGGGCTTGAAATAGCTCTTTACCTTTGCAAAGCACATTGTAAGGTGAACACTGTTTTCTTTAAATTGGTCTGTCACTAAGTTTAATGACTGCTGCCTCTTGCTGTGGGATAACACACAGCTCAATTCTCACTAATTCCTTTTGCTTCAAGATTAAATAATCTCAAATATAACAGGCCCTTCTGGTGTAATTTGTGTTCTGCCTCCAAGGACCATCACTTACCTTCCTTGCAACACTCCTGTCTTCCAGTCATTTATATATTACACAGTAGCATTGACACTCAGTCATCTTGGCTGTTTAAATTTGAAATGATTTTGATTACATTTTTCAAAATGAGCATGATTTTCATGTGCTTCACTTTGGAGGAGATCTCACTCAGGGCACATTAAAATGCTGTGGTGTCTTGACAGTTGGATACAAGACATTTTTAAAATTTCTCATTTTAGGTAGAGTTAATCTCACTACAAGTACTAAAATTTGAGCAATCTAAAAGTTCAGTATCAATGGAAGTCATTTAGCCTTCTGTGATGAGGACAGAGGAGACATCTCATCTCTCAGGTGGGACCCTGTAGATGGCACCTGGGTGAGCAGAGGCCTGTTTTTAGAGATGCAAACATACAGAAGTGAAATCCCATTCTAAGTAGGAGTCTCTTGAAAAAAAGAAAAGCAACATTTCAATGGGGACAATCAGAGCACTGTGTTTTACTGCTGCATATTTTGCAATCTTTTGTAATTTTATAAGGTCAGGGTCCTTTGGAAATTGGAAGTAGCCTCTGGAAAAGTACTATCTGTTGTGTTTCGTGGGCCTGATTCAAACACCAGTTTCAGAGTAAGTACTATTGCCATGGATTTTAGCAGTCTTTTAGGTCAGATGACCAAGGCAATCTCTGTGTATGCCCACTTCCCAGGCTAAGGGTCTCTGTTTCCATTATTATTACCTGAGTTTGCAAAAAGGTTGCTCAAAATGTGGCTGCACTGAAATACTAATAGGGGACTTGGCACAGTAGAATTACACAAACAGCAAAGTGCAATTATAAACAGGCCGTGTTTAATATGAAAGAGCATCTAGTTCCAGGAAAAGCAAAGCTATCAGGAGTAGTTGTGTCAGAGCTGGAAAACACTTCACAAAGACAGCTTTCATTTCTATATGCTCTAAAGTATGCAGTAATCATGGTCTAATTACCTCACTGCAGCCAGAAAGCAATATGGGATATTGTGGGGGTGTGGGAAAGAGCATAATAATGCTACAATTAAGCTGTAATCTTTGGCACGGTCACTCAGCAGATAAAGCTTTTCTGCTGTTGCATTCGAGACAGTCATTATTTGGCTGCTAAAGCCTGGGGAAAATATGTGGTGGTGTTCCTAGAAGCTGGTGCACAGAGGCTTCATTATCAGTTTCTTCCTCAGCAGCTGCCCAAGCCCTTCCAATGCCTTGCACTTGAGAGCTGTGGCCACAGTGTGCTACTCTCTGCTTGTGCTTGGGGGAGGTTTGTACTGCTGGTAGTGGAATGGGGATAACATTATTAGCCACCATGGAATGAATTTGTGAGCTCTAAGTTATTAGTTTAAAAACCTGTTGGCTCAGGGCCTGATTTATAATAGAAGCTACCTTTGGCTGAGATGTGAGTGTATGGTTTATACACAGAAAGACCTTGTAAATGTGGGAAGTAAATGTGCTAGCTACGTGACAAGTTAGGTGCATAATTATGCACGTGTATTTACCCCAGGATGCAGACAATGTTTCACAGGGACATAATTATATTCACATGCACTTATGCTCCCCTTCATTTGAAAATCTAGTTTTACAGCTTGCTAGAAAACCCTGCTAGTGACAGCTCATATTTTCTGAAATTCTCTATTATTTTAATAGAAACTATTCTACTGCCTTGAAGCAAGTTCTTGAATTCACACTCTTAATTGTTCCTACAACTTTGCTGATTCTTTCTACTTTCCCAAATTTTTTCTTTCTGAGGAGAGGCTGCCTGTGCTGCTGCAGGTTTGTGTGGACTTGCTAAAATTCTAGTAGGAATAGAAATGAAAGAGTGGAAAGAGAAGTCAGGTCAACTTTGAATACATTAACCTTGAGGTGATGTCGTCTGACAAGGCATGAATGAGTTCCTTGGAGTATGAATGCAGATTGTGTCATAGATCAGCATTCACTGCTGCAAAAGCCATTTAAATTTTTTTTTACAATGCCACAGATAGATGGTTTCAGACAGGCTTGGTTTCTCTTTAGGAGATGTTAAGGCTTAGAAGAGGTTAAAAGTGACCAGTGGCTTGGGACTGTTCAGTTTTGTCCTAGATCTGTTTTTGCCTTATAGGGCACACACATCCTTTGATAAGCCAGCTACGATTTCTGTAAAAGTAGATACAGTGGGGAATTAGATCAGAACCTCATTATTCTGCTGCTTCGCAAAGCAGAAACATGAACTATTTTGAAGGCTTACGGTGTGCACAGCCTCTGCAAGGCTCGTCTGACAGCCTGCAAGAGCAGCTCAGTCCATGTCAGTAATTCCCTCCAGCATCAGGCTTCCAGGACCAGGCCTTAATTATGTGCACATCTGGTCTTCACTACGTGGAATAAGACGTGTCTGTCTTGAACTGTTCTCGTTAAATGGGTGCTGCCAAGCCAAGCAACTTAAAACACAACTGTACCAGATGAGCTTTAAGCTTTTGTAGGAAAGGATTTCTCCTGATTTAGTGCATAGGAACCACAGAAGCAAAATGCAGTAGATACTGCATAAGAAGGGTGATCTTGGTGTTGAGGTTTGTGTAGTTCAGTAGTGGATCTACATTTGAACAGCTGGAAGCCAAAAGAAGGCATCAGAGGCAGAAACCATAAATTGACCAATTACAGATCAGTCTTACAAGATTTTTACAATGCATTTGGAAAAAACTTCACAATCTTGTCACTAGTGACACTCTGGTGGTAGGAGAGGTTGTGCCAGGCAAGACCTCAGTCCAAACAGCAATCCTGTCACTTGTCTCCACAAGTATTTAATTGTAATTGCTCTTGTTCTCCTAACACCAATATAAAGCAAGGATAATGTCTGTGTATTCAGACTGTTCCATAGTATTATCTATTTTTATATGGCAATACCTGAGAATTATCTGAAATTTCTCTTTTTGATAAAATTTCAGTGCGTTTGTACTTACTTTATTAGGTCCTCATGCATGCTCATTGCTATTTTGATATCTTAATGTAGTCTTTGTTACCTTTAACAGAGGTGATTGTCCCAGGCAGCAAAGAGAAGTAGGAACTCGAGAGAGAGAGGAGCTGAAGTGGGTAGAAAGCTGGGCATGTCCTGTGGTGAAGTACTAAGAGAAGAGAAGGAGCTCTAGCACAGGGGGATCAAGGTCCAAAGGACCCCCTGTTATGAGATGCTCAGTCTGAGACATGGAGGATCTAGTTTTGCCGAGTTAGAACAGCCTGAAGCATAATTTTGTCTGCAGTCAAAAGGCTCTTTCTCAAACTAATTCTATGCACCACTGAGGAGTTAACTCTGGTCAGAGATCACTCCTGAAAGATAATTTGGATACAACCACCATTCTCTGGAGAATAAGAAAGTTTAGGACTGTAGACTCGGGCTGTGCCATGCCAGTTGGCCACAGTACAAGACAATTATCTCTGACATGTTTAATTACTGCTATGGACTTAACCTCAGTGTTCAAAGCACAACTCCCACTAGCTTCTGCAGACAGGCTCCAGACAGGCTCCAAACCAGGACTTGCAGTAGGAGATACCTATGGAAAGTTTGGTCCAAGTATTTTGCCCACACGGGAACAAATGCAGCCCTGATGATGTCCCAAAATTTGTATGTAACACTGTATCAGGTTAACCTGTCAGGAATCCACCAGCTGTGGCATGCTACAGAAAGGAGACACTCAGGACCTGCCTCCAGCTGCTCTGCCATCAGACTTGGTTAGTCCACATGGTGGAAGAGGTCAGAAAACACTTTCAATTTAAAATCAAGTGGTTTAAAGAAGCGTTGTTTGGGTGAAGGAAGGGTGCCTTTAACCCAGATCATAGTGCTACAGTTAAGGTCATGCCAGGAGCACAAATGATGCTTCTCTGCCAGTGGCATGGTATTTCCATGCATGCAGAGAACAGTCCTAACATGGAAATGGTTCTGGACTGCGTAAAGTGCATCTGCCATGTCCTCCCCCTTCTCTAAATCAAGTCCATAGTTTGGTGTGAACTCTCGGTGGGGCAGGAGTTGTGGATTGCCTGCCTTCAGGTGTTTTCTGTGGGGTGGCCTGCAAGTGTGCATACAGGGGACATGTTCAGTCCTTAGGCACTCAGAGATACACTGCACCAGCTGGTGCCTGACCTGGGTCTGAAGTTGCAGAGGGAGTATTCTTGAGAGGGAGTAAGGTAACAGGATCTCCTCAGGTAACCCAGCTTCATAGGGAAAGTCTGTTTTCAAGATTTGGAGGAACAGAAGATAAAAGGCTCTATGTCAAGGGGTGTTACTCACACCTGCAGAAAAGTTGCTGCTGCTGTCTGTTCATTGTAGCCCAGGTTTCTGGTCTAGTTCTGTGGTTGAATGACAGCATTTCAAGCTAGATGTAGAAAAGAGGACACTAGTTTCATATTTCTCAGCCCCTGTCTCAGTTTGTGGGCCCACATATCTAGCACTTCTCATTTTTTCTGGTTTAATGCAGTTCTCTGGGTGCTTGCTACCAGAAATGTCATTTAGAAATTCCAACCTTCTTCCCCTCTCTCCCCTCTCCCTGCCAGGTCTGCACTGTTGGGGTGAAGATCTTCCTAACTGGGTGATCTCACTGATCTGTTTTGCAGTTAAGCAGCAGATAACTGAAGGCACTGGGAGCAGGACGGGTGGGAAGGAGAAGAGAGCAGTAGGAGATTGAGCAGTTTGAGAAGGAGCCCTGTAACCAAAGCTTAGAGGTGAGCACGTGAAGCTCCTGGGCAATGCCCCTGTTAGCCGAATACAGCCTGACAGCCCAGGACAGGGAGTTGTGATCCAGCAGGCCTCCATGAATCTCCCCTGTCCTGTTGCATTTGGCTTCTTGCATTCAAAGTCGCTCAGTTGTCAGAACAATTTCTTTTCTTGCCTACGCTCCATCTATAATTCATTAAGAAACCCTGA
>NW_008657777.1:0-42341 GCF_000695815.1 Acanthisitta chloris | reverse complement strand
TTCCCCTCTGGAAGGCTTGGGCCAAGCATGGTTTGGAGCAGGACATGAGTGAAAGTGCTTTAAAACCCAGAAGCCAAGGAAGAGGTGGTGGGAGAGGGACACGCTGTCACCTCCTGCCAGGCCACCAGGGCATGGCGTCTGCCTCTTGCAAGCACATCCTGTGTGTGCATCACCATAAGCTCGGGCAGGTCTTTGCTCAGAAAATCCAGGCCAGATCCTAGACCCGAAGTGCATTGGATGTTTTGGATCCCAGGCTGCAAAGGTGTTCAGGTCTCAGTCCAAGCTTTTGCAGCAACTTCTCTGCTAGTTAAAATTTAAACTTCATGTGCTCCCCAAAGTTGCAGCCTATGTATCTGCTTCACCCCAAATACAGTCTTCTGGGACCAAATTTGTACTTGTCCATCATACACTCCCCTCATCACCAGCGCATGCTGAAGTGCTTCAGCTCTGCTTTATCTCTGCAACAGCTGCAAATGAAAAGACACATTATTCACCATTAAAATGTGGGTCGTGCAACACAGTACCTATCATCCTGAAACCGCAAAAGTAATTGGGCATTTAGGTGCAATATTGAGGAAATGGCGATGGGTGTTATTTGTCATATGCGTTCTACTAATGGCAAATATTGATGTCTAAAAAGCAAAAGGAAGTCCCACAAAGAGAAATTTTATCCAATATAGTGTAAGGACTAGTTTTCTGATCTGATAGTGACTTTGAAACTTGAATGCCAAGTGTCGTTTGCATGTTGCCATACATGAAATAACCAGGTTTCCTACCCAGGTATTCCAGGCCCAACTCTGTGTGTGTGAAGATTTTTGTGGAAAGGGTACTATGAAAGAAATTTTCATCTTGAAAGATCATCACAAAGGAAAATCATTCCCAAAAAAAAGCCAGTTCCATTGACCATTATTCTGTCTCAGCAATGTCTCTCTGCAAGGTTGAGCTATTCAATGCTGACAGTCTTCCAAGAGAGGTAGGACCTTTTCCAGCCCTACAGATGAAGGGCCCTGTGTGAACTCCATCTGTAGCAGCCAGGTTTACATCCAGCTCAGAAACACCCTCACAAGAGCCACAAATCCCAGTCCCTGAACAGGGAGATTCACCAGAGGGCAGCACAATATAACTTTTTATTGTAAAAGCAGAAGTTAATCATTTCAGCTCTCTGAGAGCTTTTAGAAATCAGATGCTTGTTGTTCCTTCCTTAAACCTGGAAGTAAGTTTCTCTTTAAAGCCTGCCACTGGAGCAGCTCCAGAATCCAAGGTATTAGGCATACATTGACTTTTTAGTGTCCAGGCATTCACCTAGCGGAAGCAGAGGGAGCTCAGATAGTTGTATTTTCAATGTATGTCTGTGCCAGGTTTCTGTCTAGGGCTGGTTGGGGCAGCTGATGGGTGCTGGTCCAGCTTCAAGTATTCCAGAAGCTCTCCTGTGTTAAGGGCACCAGCCTGAGCGAATACTGTTTCAGCCTCATCTTTCGGGAGGAATTAAACAGAAGGACTAAGCCCTCTGATGACATTACATGAGAAGGGTTCACAGGGGTGAATATCAAATCATAGAATGGCCTGGGTTAGAAGGGACCTTAAAGACCATTTCCAACCCCCCCTGCCATGAGCAGGGACACCTCCCACTATACCAGGTTGCTCAAAGCCCCATCCAGTTGGGCCTTGAACACTTTCAGGGATGAGGCATCTACAACTTCTCTGGCCAACCCGTTCCAGTGCCTCATCACCCTTGCAGTAAAAAATGTCTTCCTAATATCTAATCTAAACTTACTTTCTTTCAGTTTGAAGCCATTCCCCCTTCTTCTATCATTACATGCCCTTGTAAAAAGTCCCTCTCCAGCTTCCTTGTAGGTCCCCTTTAGGTACCAAAAGACTTCTGGTTGTCCTGTATGCTGAGCAGCTTCTCGGTCTTCCAGCCCTTATGCCTAACTCTTGCCATTCAAGGAGCTAAGAGGAGTTACTGGTCACATCTTGCCTCCTCTGCTTCCTTCATGCAGGGCTTCATCTGTCATCAGTCCATTCCTAGTTATTACTCTATTCTGCTTGCATAGCTAGCTGATGTCTTCAGCAGTTGCCTCCCCTGGTTCAAGTGCCACTGTACGTTTCTGGCCTTTCCTGACCTCTTTCTCTCAACTTACAGTCAAAGCAATTCTTGTTCTTTTCCTGTAAATTAACTTGGTTATTCCCTTTGCTATTTTGGCTTCTGCCCGGTGGGATGCCTCATGTCTAGCATCAGTCTTGCACTTCACTCCTGACATCACACGTAGGTCTCCCTTGACTGTCTCTCTCTGATCTCACTCCTTTTGAAGTTCAGTCTGAACTCCATCTGCTCCTGCTCATCCCAACACTTCCTAACTCTGTACTGCAGCCTTTCCAAGGGGCTGCTCCCCATGTATCCTTAGCTTTCAAATATTAGCTCAAATATTATCTTTATTTAAAGGCCAGGAGCCTTAAGAATTTATATATAGAATAAATGAATAACCTTTCCTACCGTACTAGCTTAGTCTTCTGAGAAGAGTATAGTATTGTTCTTCAGAAGAGGCACAAAATTATGAACTTAGTGAAGGAAATAATTTCAGTATCTTTCAAGATAACTCTGTTCTGCTTTAAAAGAAAATAATGTGATTCTGACTTAAGAAAAAGATTTTAAATCCCTATTCTTTTTCTTATCTTTTTTTTTCACCCAATATTTGGGGAAAGAAGTTTCATTTTAGATTTGCACCCTTTTTATTTCTTGGGGAAACTAAGGGGAAATAAAAATGCTGAAAAAAGATTTGATTTGGTTTCCATTTTTTTACATTTCATTTTCATTTAATCCTTTTTTTCCCAAGGAAAAAAAAGAAAATTAGGGGTTTTTTTAAGGCAAAAGGATTGGAAAAAAAGAAAGTAAAAGATCTTTTAAGAATAATTCTGAGTTTTAACAGGGCCAAAAATGTCTTTGAAAATTCATAAAAAATAAAAGTTGAAAAGGAAAAATACTTCCTGTTAAAACCCATTAACAAAGGTTTGGAGCTGGTTAAGGCAGCCAGCGCAGTGTGCTATGTCATGTTTTCTAACTAAGGTCAGTTCACCACCTCTACAGGAATCCATCCCAGTGGACACTGCCCTTGCACTTCATCAGAGAGGTCTTTGTGGGCATTAGGCCAAGTTTTCTCCTGGTTAAGTCTGATTGTGTTTCTCTTAAGGTCTCTCCACCTCACAGTCAGTGATGTGACTATGACTCAGTGTAGTAATCAACAGTTTTGGTTTAAAGTAGGGATGAGGCAGTGCTGTATCAGATTCTGCATGGTTGAAACCAATGAGCCCATTTAATGCATGAACAGAAATGCTGCTTGTAAGAGCCACCCAGTCTTGTAGCTTAGTTGTTAAGTATGTTCTCAGAATCACCGAATTTCCTTTGCTCTAAATGGCCTTTTTCTGGAAATAAATATTTTTTTCTCATAAGATTTTAATAACAAAATGGTGATTTTTTTATGCAGGTCTGATATTAGTACCTAATTGAATCTGCTGCTACAAAGTGTGCTTCTGCTGCAAAGAAACAATATATATGTACATATTTCATATATTAAAATACATCTATGAAGATATATGCATTAAATTAAAGTAAGTCTTAGTGGCTTCCAACATTATTTAATCTTATATTTGTGCCACCTTTTCCTTCCCAAAAGGTATCTTCTCATTTCTTAGCCATTGTATTCTGTTTCAGTGTTTATCAATCTTGAAGTCTGGTTGAAAGGCTGTTAATAGACTTTGCATAACCTTTTCCTAAGTTATGGAGAAATCGATGTCTTCAGCAGTGCAGAATGAAAGACTTCTTTTTAATCTTGCTATGTCAACAATGTGTCACATTAAAAATACTTACAGAATTTTAGAATATATTGTGTACTGAAACTTACTACCATAAATGCTATTTACCCAGAATGTTTCTCCAGGGGCTGCTGTGCTGTACCAAAAGTTGTGTTTATTCAAGATCTTAAACCTCAACCTACTTTTCTCTCTTGTTTTTTTAGACTCAGGTGGGGAGAGGCAAAAAAAAAAAGTTCCTTATTGTTACTCTCCAGACAAACTATTAAGCAAATAAGCATGTCACATAGAAATAACACTAGTTCTTATCTGCTGCAATAAAGGTTTTTGTGGTATACCTTTCAAAGACTTACCTGGCTTATTTGTCACTAGACTTTAAGCCTTAAATCACATGCAGGTAGGAGATGTTGAGAGGGAAGGAGGCAGATGCCTGCCACAGCTCTCTTTTTGGCTTAACTTTGCAGAGGTTGTACTTGGCTTTGAAAGCTCTTTTGTTTTTCACTTCAGGAATTAACAAATACCACCACAAAATAATTACTCTGTCCCTCAAAGTGGATTTATAAACTTTTTCCTCAAGATGAGTACAGAGATACTGTACTACCTTTTATTCATGTTGAGGTTGTAGATAGATAACAGCCTGTGTTAATATTTGACAAGCTTTGTTCTACACTGCCATCAGAAATGTAGCTGAAAATCTCTTTGGCTGGCTGGCTTGTACTCGAAACTGGCTTTTGTAAGATCTGGATGTGAAAATCTCTCCTGCCAGACTTGTAGATGTCAGATTCATTGTCTTCAAAATTTCCATTAACCTCTAACGGTGTTTTTCTTCCTGCAGAAACAGAAGGTGCATGCAGCACAGATGCCAACCTTCTCCAAGGAGTAACCTCTTCATCCCCAAGTGACACCACCTCCTGCTAGTACCATGGGGCCAGAGAGTGGTTTCTTTGGCAGTGGACAGATCCATGTCATCCTGTGGGGAAGTTTGGCAGCTGTGACGACTCTCTTGTTCCTCACCTTCCTCATCTTCCTCTGCTCCAGCTGCAACAGGTAAGGCTCAGAGGCTTAGCATGCAGTAATGGTTCCCGAGTCAAATAGTGCAGGGACTGACATAGCTTTGCTAATAACTAGTTAGCAGGAAATACTGAGGACCTAGGTACAGAAATTAAAAAAATGCAGTACAAAATCTGTTTTCAGAGCAAACCTGAATGTGAACAGTTCTGTTCATTCTAAAATGTAATTTGTTTTTCTTTTGCTGTGGAGGAAGTGCACCGTTGTGTCTGCTTGGTGGTTTCCCCTTAGCTGAAGCCCGGAGTGCAGGTAGACACAGATTGGTAGCATATCACAACCCTAACCTGAAACTGAAAACATTAGGTAGGACAAACAGGAGCAAAAAAGTATAGGTAAAACAGAAAGGGAATCAGTCTTTTATTTCAGCTTTCCTTTGGCCATTCCTGAAGTCTAAGGTATTGATCCTGTCAGTCAAGCAGAAATGAGTAAGAATCAAATGACAATACTAATGAATGTCTTATACCTTATCCCTATTTTCTTCTCCATAAGAGGGTTTGATTTCTCCAATACAGGCACTTCTGCTGACTTTGTTTATTCACATTTCAAGGCCACTTCATGACATGTAAGCTGAGCCCTGCTGACGGCACAGGGGACCTGGGCAGCCTGGTCTCCAAGCACAGTGTCCTTCCACCAGACCAGACCACTCAGACTCTTCACTATGAGGAGTGGGACTGCTGTCTTTCATATCACTACGTTTTCCCAGCATAGCTCAATCAGCCAAGTGTATGGGGAAAAAACCCTATCCATAACATGGTACAGCAACAAAATCTGTGGTTTGGATGCTTACGTCTACAGGAGCATGTGCTTTCAGCCCTTCAGCACTGAGGAAGCTATGCAGCCATAAAATGCACTGTATTGGCATAAGGTGTGTCTGTAGTAGAAGGCTCTGTTTTTCAGCAGGTTTTCTCTAATGCCCACATTGCAAAACACAGTCATGGGCAAAACCAGGCTCCAGAAGTTGGTTGAAACCCTAAAAAGCCTAAGTTGGAACTTGTAATTTCATGTGATTCAGAAGAAACGCTTTCATAAGCTGTTGGGTGACATTTCAGGATCTTCCTGTTGTCAGTTTCCTGTGATATCTGTCAAAAAATACTAAAAATATCTATTTTTTAATTTATTTAAAACTAGAAAACCTATTTTAAAATTCTTTAGCCCACAGACATTTCATTTAGGTACTATGTATGATCTTAAAGACCTTTTCCAACCTAAATGATGCTATGATTCCATGATTCTGTGTTTTGTCTTGTAACACACCAGTCCTTGAAGCACCTCTGGAAGGATTAGTCAAACCACTGAGTATGTCTTTGCAGTTACAGAGATACATTGCCAGAAACTATCTGGTGATGAAACTATCTGGTTTAATAAATTCTTGTTTTGCCAGTCTGGACACAGTATCTTTTGTTTCGGGTCATTCTGTAGGACAGATTGTTTATGCATAAATGCAATTATGCAAAATTTCTTCCTAGCTCACACTTCAAAAATGGATGAGGACATGGAAAACAGAATAAAATCTGCTGTTTCTAAAATATTATGAGTCAGAAAAACTTTCAGAGAGGAAATTAAGCATTTGTTAACTTTAACTCTGGTCTGCATTGGTGCAGCCTTCCTTGCCTTTTTCTTATTTCCCAGTTAGGTAGAATTTTAGCAGTTGCCCATGTGGGGACCACAGTGCACTGCAGACTCTAGAAGAAGCACAGATTTCATATTGTCAATATTTTCTCACCTTTTTACTTGCCTTTTCATCTAGGGGAAGGACTAACAGTATTTTAATCTTATACTTCATTAGAGTATTTCTAAATAAGAGCTGTATTTCCAAAATGGTAAAAACTGGAAAAGCGATCCATACTTTAAGTCCTGTGAAGTACCCAGTGAAGTAGGATTCTTTTAAAAATGTAGGACTCTGCTGCTATGAAATTTGTAGGCCTTTTTGAACTGCTCATGCTTATAATTAATTCCAGCTATCAGTGTAAGTTGGAGCATGCTGGGTTTTGTTGGCCTTTTTCTATTTCTATTTCTTCATAGAATAAACACCTTTTACTGATACAGTTTAAGGAACTCCTCAGGTTGCCTGTCACCAAAATGTATATCTGAGCACTTCAGATATTATTAAATTGAGGTTAATAATATTTTTATTATCATAGAATGGAAGGGACCTTAAAGATCATCTAGTTCCAACCCCCCACGCCACGGGCAGGGACACCTTTCACTAGACAATGTTGATCAGGGCACCATCTAACCTGGCCTTGAACACTTCCAGGGATGGGGCATTCACAACTTGTCTGTGTAACTGTTCCGGTGCCTCACCACCCTCACATAAAAGAATTTTTCCCTAATATCTAATCTAAACCTACTCTCTTTCAGTTTGGAGCCATTGCCCCTTGTCTGAGCCATTGCCCATTGTCCTGTCTCTACATGCTCTTGTAATTATTTACATTATCTTCTAATTATCAGCAGGTCCTCCTCACTGTCATCTTGTAATGAATGAGAAAAAGGTCTGTGTGTATTTGTTGTACCTCTTCAGTTGTGTTTATCACCATCGTGCCTCGATGGTGTCCTTACACAGAGCTCATGCCAATCCCTGTAATACTTTCAGCTATTCCATTTTCAGTATTATTGTGAATAACAGTTCTGTTCCCTGCAGCTGTGTAAGGTCTACTAATTATTGGCATTTGTGTATCAGTATAATTTGTAGTAACAGTTCATATGCCTTTTTCATTAAGGGAAAAGAAGGCCAAACATCAGAATGGAGATCACGAAAATCTGATGAACGTGGTAAGTATTTATTTCTGGCAGCTTGTTTCTGTCTTGTGGTTGGTTTGTACCAAGCTCCTTGCAAAATACCACAGATCAGAAAATAGCTCAGGAATTTCAAGATGATTGAGCAGGGGAAACTTTAAAAGTTGCAGAACAGGAAGAGGAGGAAAACTGGTGTAGATCCTGATAATCTGCACTTTCTCAATGCCCTTTCTGCCACTGCTGTACTCCAGATCTGCCAGCGAACACAAGTGCAGTGTACCCTTTGTCAGCTGCTGTCTTCTCATGGATTAAAGCCATGGTAATGTCTATTGCCATACAGGTTGGAAGAGAGGTCACTCCAGACATACTTGTATTTATTTGTTTTAACATCTGTAAACATAGGCACCTAAATCTCTGAGTATAGTTGGCATGGTTCGACCCTCCTGCCAATAATACCCCTAAGTCAGAGCTCCAGGGATCAGAAATAAATTTGTCATGTATCTGTTCATGTGAACACTTAATCTGATCCAGTGGTCACTAATGTCTGTTGCAGCCTTCCGACAAGGAGGTTTTCAGCCATTCCATCACAAGTTCGGTTACGGAGCCCCCCCCAAACAGCGAACAGAACGGGGCACTCAGCAACGGTGAGGGTGAGTAGCAGCAGCCCCTGCAGGTGGGATGAGCAAGCAGCACCATCCCAGTGCTCTCAGCTTCCACCTTAGCTGCACACTGGTGATTCTTCCAGTCTCAGGTTTCTAGTCATCAGCTTTCCACGCACACAGTAATGCCATTTGTCTGAATACTCTGCTCACCTCTGGAGCTCTGGCACTAGATCACACAGAATTTATCACCAAGGTAAAAAATGCTGTGAACACATTTGCCTTGCAGGGAACTTGGTGGAGATGATCATCCCATGGAGATGCTGGTGTTTTAGGCTGCATCCCCACTTCACTGCTGAACATGCTCTGGCACAGGTCTCTACCCCAGCTCCCACTCCTCCGTGCCAGCCAACACTGGGAAGGTGCTAAGGTCCTCCCCTCAGCCACCAGGTCTGGGCCACCAAGCCATGTCTGCATACAGACCAGGCCATCCGGCAAAGAATTTGATATTCCCTAATCTTGGCAAGCTAGGGAACTGGGATAAAACCAGAAGATGCAGTTGCACCTTAAAGCTTCAGAAGCACTCCAGGAAGTTCTTGAAGTACTTCATGTCCTCCTCCAGGGACTAAAGCTTTGGATCATAGTTCTGCACCGTGCGAGGCTGTTGCTTATATTTTTTCGTGCTTTAGAAAGCAGGCAACATAAATAGGCTTCCTTTTTTTTCCTTAGTCTTTGCTTTCTTGAACACTCTGAATGATTCACCCTGAAGTATCACTGGAAAATATTTTACTCAGCTGCACCTAAAAATAAACTTGCTCTCAGCTCAGAGCTGCTGGGAGCCAACTGTTGTCTTCACAGTAGGCATCAACACCAGGGGCTGCACTCCAGCTTAAAGCTCACCTCCTCATCTCCTTGTGCAGCCAGAGGCTAAGATATTCAGTCTTTACCCCTCAAAGACAAGTATCCAAAGGAATTTTTAAAGTTTGTTGTTGCAGCTAATTGCTGCTCCCATCCATTGGCTTGTTGTGTATGTAGGTGTGTGGTTCCCTGAGGGACTCAATGCACAGAGCAAAGCCCTGCAAAGGGAAGGATTTCTCCCTGCCATGAGTCACCACACATGCAGCTGTCAGAGCTGCTGCTAAAAGGTGTGCTGCCAAGCAGCAGACAGTTTTCAGCCTGTCTGATATTACTCAGCTTACATGCTGTATAACAACCCTTCTGAATAACAGGAACCCATGTGCTTTAATTTCTTACTTATGCGTTATGCATTCTCTTTGTTAATAGTTCTTTTTATTGCTGTTTCTGCTAGCTTTTTGAGCAGGGGCAGGGCTATGGAAGCAGAACCATCAAATATTGTGGTTTTTTCTTTTACCCAACCTGCCACCATTGTCTTTATGCCAACCCCTTAGCTACACCAGCCTCTTCTGTGCTACTACCCATAACCACAGAAGCACAGAAACATGAGCTCTCATTGCTTCTGATTATCCCCTCCAGGCTGAGTGGGGTGTGTGCTGTCTGGGTTCAGTGAGGGTGCTCTGCACAGCACCGAAATCCCTGAAAGTAAGGGCCAGAAAGGCAAAATACATTCCAGCTTGACCAGAATGGTTCCTGATGTCCTTCAGAAAGTCTGCAGGCATCCCAGGCAATGAGTAGGACACCTTGCCTGTCTCCTGTTCTCCCCAAGTTGTATGCAGGAGCCAAGTGAATAAAGAAGGATGTTTTCCTTCTCCCATCTCCCATTCAGATAGTGATTACTGTCTCACACCTCCAGCTCCATCCCGAGTTTTGCAGTCCGGGTATGGCTCCCTGCAAGTGCTGACTGCGCCTGCACGCCCTGAGTGCAAGAGAAAGCAACAACCATGGCAACCACCAAATCAAGGGCATTGATTGCTTTGGCAGCACTTAATGTCATCATGACAAACACACTGAAGGACATGGAAGAATGGGTTGATTTTATTGAGAGACTACCATAGGAACTATAGCAAGCAAAGTAAAGCTATTCAGAAGTGATTTTTTAAAGAAATTGTGTGAGGTAAAGTTACATACCATTTACTACCTAAAACATGCTTATATATGCCCGTGTATACATCCCTGAATGTATGCAAATGTCATACATGTGTGGTGTAAGCTGAGAAGCCCCACAGATTTCAGTCCCTAATACCCTCTAGTGATGGTGACACATGGCACACTTCTAGGACTTAAAACAACATGTTCTGCCTAACACTACTTTCTGAAGTCTAGTCTTCTCTTTTGTGCATATGGCCAGCTTGTTAGTAGGTTGTCAACCTACATTATGTGCTGCGAGACTACGAGAAGTATGGCATAGCCTTCCAGGAGCTTCTGGTGTAGTGTGCAGGGAGGCTGGCTGCAGCAGGGCTGAGGGAAGTGCAGTTCCGATGAGAATTTGGCCAGCATGTTAAACAAGGTGAGGGATGGGTAGGGAGGAAACAAGAATGCTTTCCTTTTGAATCCAAAGAATAGGGAAATGGAAAGAGGAAAATCTAACATGGATTTTTCTTTAAAGGCACTTGTTCCGAGGCCTTGTGGTTCCCATCTGAGACTCTCTAAGCATTCAGTGAAACTGAGTACAAGGCAGCTGAATATCCATGTGCACCTGCACCTACCCTCCCATCCCCTGTTCTTACAGTGAATGCTGTTGCCATATAATATGACTTGGGGGTGCACAGACTGTTCTATTTGTTGTGAGAGAAATATTTTAACAGTAGAGTGCAGAAATCTCTGTAACTGAAACCTTTTGATAAACAAAAAGCTTGATGACCACTAGACATTTCCAGGCATTAGTACCATTTATCCTTTCCAAAACCAAAGTGGTGTAGAGACTACCAAATCACACTCAACTTTTAGTTATGCATTTGTTTGAAATCCTTCTTTGTAATTTTGCCTAGTACTCTCTGAGGACAGTACAGCTGCCTGTATCCAGCCTTACGAAGAAGTACAAACGTCTGATCTACTAGATCAACAGGATAGTCTTGGAAAGTCTATAAAATGTCACCAGAGCCGGGAACTACCCAGTATTCCCCCTAACAACACCATGGAAACTATCATCTCAGCTAGAAATGTAGAAAATGATCAAGGTCTTGGAATGGAAGGGCCTTATGAAGTCTTGAAAGACAGCTCCTCTCAGGAGAACATAGTTGAAGACTGCTTGTATGAAACTGTGAAGGAAATTAAAGATGTTGGAGCAGTAGTCAGCATGGAAGGGAACTGTAACAGCAAATCAAAGGCTTCTCTGACAGTTTCTGAAGGTCAGAATCAGATTCCTGAGTGCAGAATTGAATCAGCAGAATATGCATCTGTTGACCGAAATAAAAAGAGTCGCCAAAGTGCTAATTCAGAAAGTCCTCTTGACAACATACCAGATGTAGAGGATGAGCTTCCCCCTCCAGTACCCATGAAACTTCTTGATGAAAATGAGAATGTGCAAGAAAAAAAAATGGAAGAAGAAATGACAGAAGGAGCAAGTAAACCAGAGAAGGTAAATACTGCAAATATTATTCAGAAATTGCATAGGAGGCCTCTGCTCCTTTGTTTAATGGTATTATACTTGTGGGAGCTGTTACAATGGGTATCTAGTATCACTGTCAGCATTTATGTCTCATTCAGAAACCTCACTTCTTTTTTCTTCCTAATGAAACCTCAATTTACAAAAACGAGAGAGGGAGGCATTGTTGGTGGATGCCTCCTTTGTTGGGCTGCCTTGACTTCGCTGTTCAAGTGTTAGGCACTGGCTCAAAGTGACTCGTCTCATTTCTCTCTGTAAGAGAGAGGGACAGAAGGAGATTGCAGCTGTATTTGTCAAATTCTGTATGTCATATATAAACAGAGTAATGAATTTGTACCTGCTGAAATCACAGCCAAAAGTTAAGTTTTCTCAGTAGCTTATTCTTTCTCCTTAGGAACAGGTTGTGGTGAGCTCCTTGAAAAATAGAATGATGACATTTTCAACAGTTTATTTTTCTGTTTGTAGTTTTTTAACCAGAATTCCTTTTAAGGATGCTCACAGATCATTGCACAGACTTTTCATAAACTGTTGAGTTTACATTTTTCACACTTGTTTGGATATCTTCTTATTAATTGTGAATGAAAGAACTGTAATTTTAGCAGAGTTTTGGTGTCTGAGTCATTACATAATTCTAGGTACTGATGAAAATTTAAAAAAAATTCTAAAGATGTGATGTGACTTTAATGTAAACATTTGCCTGAAAAATCACAGCAAGGCTGAGGTACTGTTACTTGTTTCTGGTTGTTGTCTTTAACTATTTTAGTAATCCCAGCAGAAGGCAGAAAATAACTAACTAACCATGTAACTTGTAAAGCACAGTAGAGTCCAAATGAATAAACTGAAGACTACTCATAATATAAAAATTGATTAGCTGGACTCTTCAGTGCACATTTTTACAAATAACGAGCTCATTAAGTAAAAAATTAAGATGTGAATGTCAACAAGAATCTACTAACCCTCCCCCCTCCCACATTCAGGCCATAAGTAATTTCTAATTAAACTTTTAGAAAAACAGCTTTCTGTAACAGTGACATTTTTCCTACCAGGTGTGAAAAGACTTCCAGAAAATCATTGTGTTTCCCAGGCACTGATACAAAGGAAAAGCATTTGCTGCTCTGTAGCTCCCCTGCACGCTGTGCATGCAGTGTCAGTAACTGCAAGGAGTGGGAATTGATTAAAATGGTTCAGGTTTTGAAGGATTAATCAAGAGATGACACATGCAGTCCCCTAAGTGCCAGAAAAAAGGTGTTTGTCTAATTAAAATTTATTCAGAGCTGAAGCCATCCCGAGTTAAAGCTTTGGTAGCATCAGATCGTTCCTGCGCTTGCTGCTGGGGACATGCATTATGCATCGACGCGTGTGCCTGGCCTGTCCTTGAGAGCTACAGCTGCAACAGAGCTGGAAATGGTACTTGATGGAATATATAAATGTCATTATTGTTGGCATTGTGTGAGGAGGTGGTTGCAGGATTGTTTTTCTGTTGTGATGATGATAATTTTTCCCTCTATTTTGTTGCTTCAAACAATGCAGAGCAATGCCTGGGATTTTTGATGTGGCAACTAAAACCAAGATGTTTATGGAAATGTATGTTATATTGATAACTCTTTTAGTTAGACTCCATAGGTGTTTATTTTTGCTTCCCCTCCTGTGAGGCTACTTAGCTGCCCTGCTTAGCATGACATCCGTATCCCAAACTCTTCAACCTTCTGCAGTGACCCTGATGAAGACAGAGGTTGAGTGTAAGTTGTGCAAGTCTCCCTCACTACAATTGGGCTTTGCTTTGGCAGGCCACAAAGAAGGGACAGGCAGGGAGGCTACTTGTGTAACTAAGGCTTGTACCTGCCAACAGAGGGAGAACAGATCATGCCCAAGCAGTTTCAGGCTCACTCTGTAAAAGAGGGGCAGCCAGGGTAATCCCCAGCCCATACCAGTTCCTGAGGTACACAAATTTGGGAAAGGGCTAGGTGGAACAAGCCCGAGACCAGCATGAAAAGGATAAAGTATCCTTTTAAGAGCTAGGGTACAATAAACAGGTGAAAATTAAGTATCTGAACTGATTATTGGCTGTGACCCAGCTAAATCCTTTGCAAGACTTTGGTCTATCACCTGCAAAAACTTAAGCACAGCTCTTCTAACAAATTCTGGAAAGGCAGAATAGTTTTTCTTCAGTTCTTTCTTTTAATTAGAAAAGTATGGATCTGTTTTTTCACTGAGGTCTTTCCAGAGTGAGCACTGGTAGAAAAGCTCTCTGTGTGTACATCTAGCTGCTGCCATCCCATTTCAGCCTTGTGAAGCCCAAGGAAGGGCAAAGCATCCCTTACAAATGCACCAGAGGAGAATGTTCTTCTTGTTCTGGTGCCCAAGTCAGGAAGAGCAGCTGAGCCAAAGAGAGAAAAATCAAGTGCTGTCGAGGAACGAAAGGAAAGACGAAGGCAAATAAGGACACATGCTGTTTGTGTTGCTGCTGTTGAGATTTCAAGCATAGTTCATAATATTGCAAGGTACAAAATGTTTAGGAGCAAGTGGGATTTTTTCAGTTTCCAAGATAACAATATCCTTCAAAACTGATGTGTCACTGATTTCACATTTAGAAGAAGCAACAGTAGGTCCCAGGGAAACAAGAACAGGATTGGCAACACCCTGGGGTATTTCTCAGTACTTAAGTGGGAAACTGTAGAAGGGGTCCTGACACATGGTGCTTATAGACACTGATGACTGGAAAATCACTGAATAATTTTGTGAGCACATGCTTGTTTTAATGTGTGAGGATGAAATTAGTAACTTATTCCCCAACACAAAAAATATCCTGCAAATAGGAAGGACTAAACTGAGTTCCTGTAGTGAAGCAGATCTAATACAAGGCTAAAATACATTTGAATTCCTTTTTCTTTGTTCTTTGCCTTGTTGGGGTTTTTTCAGTTGGTTGGGGGTTTTTGTGAGTAAAGAAACCAGGGGTTAAAGAGCATGTTCTCCAGACAGTGAGAAAGAAGTGAGGGAGCTTTTCCGTGTGAGGGAAGCTCCTGGGGAGCAGCAGGCAAACTTCAGTGCACTTTGGGTCAGGGTCTTTGTCAGAAGAGCCCATGGGTTTGAAGCTTGGTATTTACCAGAAGTAAAATCGCCAAGAAAAATAGAAGTAGAAAAGAATCTATCAGAACTAGCCTCTATGAAAAAAAATAAAGCAGGCAAGTTTTGTGTGCTTGGAAACAGTATTTGATGTATTGTGCTAAAAATAGCTCTACTCTTCCATATTGGTTTGCACTGGGGGAGGTATGAAGTATTTTAGGTGGGGAATTTGTATGAAAGTCCAAAATATGGCCTGTTACAGTGCTGAAAGTCTCCCTCCGAACCACTGTGGAACAGGGTCCAGCAGACAGGGCCTTTGTTGCCATAAAGGTCCTAAGGCATTTTTCGTAAGAGCAAAATGCTTTTCCCCAAATGTTTCATGTCTTCCACAGAACAGGTTAGATGCTTGAAGTTAGACTGGATACCAAGCCAAGCCCTGCAATCTTCAGTAACTCTGCTATGTGACCTGGCTCAGCCAGGTGCTTTGCAGGTTGTGGTGCCATCTCAGGGTGGGCTGCAGCAGGTCCCAGTGGTTGTGAGGCCAGGCTGCTGGGCACAGTGGCTGCATTCCAGGGGTGGGGAGGACACAGTGTCTCCCGTGCAGCACTTCCAGGATCAGCAGACTGAAGGATAACAATGGTCGGGAAGGTGCCAGCTGAGTATTGTTCTTTTGTCATCTGAAAGTGTATCTGAAAATCACATGAAAGGGCAACTGGTGTATCACACAGCTGACTTCTAATTGTTCAGAAGCCTTTGCAAGTGCTTCATTAGAAGTGTAAAGGCTGGAATACAACAGAGCAGAGTTTGTTTTACTCATTACATTATATTTACCCTTTTCAGGTCAGGACAAGAGCAGATATATTAAAAAGCTCTACTAACCTCAGGGCTGTTATCACCAGAGATGTACTCTGGATATTAGGGATATTAGCTATGTAAAATGGAACTTGAGAGCAAATGACCATAAAATATAATGTATTGATTGTAATGGCAGGGTTTTATTATAGGTTTCACACTGTTGATGGGTAATGAGCCTTTTTTTTCTTTCCTTCTCCTTTTTTACAGAGGCTTAGTTCAGTGTCTTACAAGTCTCGAGAGGAAGATCCATCTCTTACAGAAGATGAGGTAGGTTTCTTGCACAAAATTCAATAACTAACTAGAGACCATTTTTCAGGCAGAAATTAGCATAAGCTCTGCATGATGAAGCAGGATCTAGGAAACGTGAAATTTGTGGTGAAGGTAAAATGAAAGCCCAAGTTTCTCTGCACAGAGCTTGTACTGCCACATTCCTAAAATCAGAAGTATTCCAGCATATAGCTATATCAGGCCGGTAAGTTAAAAATGGTGCTAGAAAATTACAGGAGGTCACAATTAGTTGGTCATTAGGGCAATTTCTCGATCTGGATGACAAGCTCTATGTAAGAATAACAACCAGACGTGTTTTGAAACATGCTCCACCTTCCCCATGGAAAGTGTTTGGGACACTGGGAAATAAACAGAAGCACTGGAACATAAACTGTTCTTTGAAACGTCTGTTAGTCAAATAAATTGAGGAGATTGAAACAAAGACAGAAAAGTTAAACAGAAATAAGGGTTGCTTGTGATCATCTTCAATACATCCATGCAATTTATAAATATGTTCTCCAGACATAAAAGTAAACACAAACCTGGCAATGAGCTGAGTGAGCTAATGCTTTCTGCTGGGAGAAGCACTCCCAGACATTAATGAATAAATTGATCCTTGAACTAGGTTCGTGTAATCTAATGCTGGAAAGGGTTGAAATGTAGACAAGCAGAAAAGCCATTTTTTGTCTGGTTGGCTGAAATCAGTCAATTGTGACAAATATTGCCATCTACAATTGGATGTCTCTCTAAAACAAACAAACAAAAACCAACCAACCCAAAAAACCAAAACCATCCCAGAATTATCAGAAGTGGACTGGTTCATCTGCATCAGTCAGTGTTGCTCAGCAGTAATGGACGTTTTCATGCCAAGGTCCTATTTTAATTGGATTGATACAGATCCAGAGTGGTCTTGTGTGCTTGGGAAAGACTTTAAATGTAACAGAAGTGGTACTGGGTACCAGAGAAGCAATGACGGGAATTTCAGCCATCTGCCCTTGCAAGGGCTAGTATCCACTTGGACTGGGAGAGGGAGTCAGGGATCAGCCCTGACTGGCACCAGCCCTGGTAAGACCTGAGCAGGGGGACATGTGTGGATATGGGCGTTTCCTTCACCTCTTCATGAAGAACTGCCTTTGTGTACTTTTTTAAGTGTACTACCTCACCAGAGGGGATTTTTAGAGGTAGGAGTGAGACGCTGACTCCCTTTCTTGTGTTAGTAGCTGAGAGGTTTCAGTCTCTAGTCTAAAGTTCTGACACATGGGGACTGAGATGCGGCTCCTTCTTGTAGGCAGAGTGTAGTCAACAGAACAGACCTTGCATATCAGTGTTGGCACTGACTATTTGCTGTTTTCTGGTGTGGGCAATTATCTCCAGATTTTTATTGTTGTCTTCATATGACTTGCTGCCTTCTTAGTCCTGTCTATAAACACAACAATTAACTACTCTCCTATTGGGGTGTCGCTAAAAGCAGAAAAGTAGCCACTAGCATTAAAAATAATAATAATAATTTTAAAAGCCCCAAGGATCAGACAGCAACCTTCTACATTACAGCTGCTCAACCTGATCATCCCTTTGATGCCTGTCTCCCTGTTGAGTCCAAATTGGCTCCAGAATCACAGAAAGGATTGTAAGAGCTCCTGCTTAAAAAGTCATTCCCTTTTGTCCAGGCCTAATTTGCCTGCCAAGGACTTATGTTCAAAGAATTTTTATGTTTATAAAGTAAGTTTATAAAGTGCTTTTTTTTGTGAAAGAAAATTAATTTATAAATGCATGCCAGAAAAGAAAGGATTTGTAAGAAATATTTTTCTTTTTTAAAAAGAAAGGATGTTATTATTGGAAGATCCTGTCTTTTCTTCAGTATCCAATATCCTTGTGGTACAAAGGTACAAACGGGTGCACAAGCTTTATGCCATGCTTGGATACTCAGCAGGTGTCTCCTTTTCCTAGATCTCTGCTATGTACTCGTCGGTGAGTAAGCCAGGACAGGCCATCAAGGCACTGGATTCTCCTTACACCTGTATTCAAGAAATTGCATCTCAGAGGTCACCATCTATTTGCAGTGGCCTCTATGCAAGTGTGAAGGACTTTGAAAACACCCTAAATTCTACCACTGTGCCTCAGTCAGCGGACAGACCAAACGGAGAGCTGGAGCCGGACTATGAAGCTATCCAGTCAGTGAGCCAAGAAGAAGACAGGACCTTGTCTGTGCCTAACACAAACCACAATGCTCTTTCAGGAGAGAATGACTATGAGAGCATAGGGGACTTGCAGCACCACAGGGATTTCACCAGACTTTAACGACTCCGGCAGCAGATTTGTCCGCTGGTATTTTCAAAGGAACATGTGAAACATGGAGAGGGAAGTGCTTCTCCTTTTGAGGAACAAAGCTAAGTAGAGAACACAAGGTGTGAAGAAGCAATGTATGTTTCAGCCAGGGGGTGATACCTGCTAGGTTATTCTGGGTGGTGAATCGAGGCTCATGGGAAAGGGTACGTCAGGTCAGTGTGATGACCAGGACAACGTAAAGGTTTCTTTACTGTTAGCTCCAAGGCAACCAGAATTTGGGAAGGAGTGCTATGCTTGTCATCCTGATAGGATTACATACCAAAAAGACTGCCTTTACACAAAGCTAACTTCTCATTTTAAGAGATTATTTTATGTCATTTTCTTCAGTGTTTTTCAAGCATCATGTTTCATTCAAGTTTGGGCATCCACAATGTTTACCAAATCACAGATCATTGCACCTCAGCTCAGACTTACCTTGCAGGGCTGAGGAAGGCACACTCACTTCCGTGTCTTTTGGGGAGCTCTGTCCACGTTCACTGCAACGAAAGTGCAAACAACGGTACTTCACAAGGGATCTACTCCAAATGTACTTGAATAATTCTGTCAGCTTTTTCATTTTCTTTTTTTTTTGTTTTAATGTCAAGGGCTGTAGAATGTGACTTGCAGTATTTGAGATGTGTACTGGTATTTGTAGGAGTTTTGTTTGATTATTTGTGAAACGCCACCTCAAAATGGCAACTGTCACCCTTAGCATCGTTGTGCTGTTTCCCTCACATGCACATAAATACCTACAGGTACACACCCCAGACAACTGTCATGTTGCAAAAAGTTGTGCAAATGAATGCATTGGCATGTTTAGTCTAACCTTAATAGCTTTGAGTCATTTTTTAAGAATTTTGCTCTTTTTTAAGACGTAAAATATTTTAATATGTTTGTCTAGTTTATTGTATAGAAAAAAATTATGTACTGTGTTGAGTGGATGATATTTTTATTTTTTACAACATATTTTTCATCTTCAAAGTTTTTGTAGATTAACTTACTCTTTTTTGTAACAGGAACAATCCCATTCTTTGTTTGCGCTGTAGTTGGTTTTCTTTAATTTTTTTTTCCCTGTTTCAGAAGTATGTAAATGAACAATTGCTTTGGGGTTATTTTGTTGAGGTTATTTTTGTCTTCTTGAGCAGGGATGTGGAACATGCCTTGCTGTATTTAAGCTCAAAATAATGGAGTCTATATAAAAGAACAGTGCCAAAGGGCATAAAAGAGGCAGAAGAGACAGTGGGATTTAGTCAGGGATAGGCACTGGTCCTCCTTGTTCCCCTGGTAAAAGGAGCAGGAGGGCAACTAAGACCTTCTTATGCCTCACACAAGCAGTTCGAGAGCCACTGACTTTTCAAAGATGCCAAGTTATTCTGTTGCTGTGAAAAACAAAGTACGGTGCTTGGATGAAATAAGTAGGTACTGGATTGATATGTTTTTTTCTTCAAGAATAGTCCAATAAATAATACAATGGTACAAGAGTAGTCCAGCAGTAGAGAACTGGCAGTGTGTGATAAGCATGTGTGCACATATCCCCATGTATATAAGCACACACTTGTAGTTTGGACATAAGTATAAATTATACTCCAAACATTCACATACATAATATCTGGCATGTGCTTGAAGAGCAGTTTATTTTTAATTCAAAATAAACAGCACATAAACTGAGGTTGGCTTATTCCATAGTAGCCAAAACAGGTCTAGTTTCAGCTCAGTTGGTACTGGGTTTTGGTATATCAGATTGAGTCCTTCTCAGATCACTGGCCAGTGCTCAATGTTACTTGGTACTATTAAGACTAAACACATTCCTGGTTACACACATTTATTAGAAATAACTTCATAACTGAAAGAAAAGTGCTGATTTATGGGCTTTGCCTGTAAGTAGTATGGCTCTGAGGAGCAGTGCAAGTGTGCAGTCAAACTGCCCACGGGGTGATTCAGACATCATGAATCCTGATAATCTCATGTGACAGTGCAGCACACTTGATCTATGACTCTCTTCCTTGGAGGAGAAGCAGTTCAGACCACTCTACATCCATCTTGTTCTTGGCCATGCTGCCATGTTTTGACAGCTGCAGCAAACTCTTTGCTTCCATTTTACTGCAGTGCTTTCTAAAGCTGACTTTGGTCTTCCTTTCTGGAGTTTTCCCGTGTATGAAAGTTTCTGTTCCCTTGAATGTGAATTCATAAAGTTCGCTTTTGACTGTTCTCTCCTTCTACTTCACACTGCTTAAGGCCAAAGATAAGATGCACCAGGTTTCAGAAGATCTGTTGTGCTAAGTCTGGAGAATTTCTGAAGTCTTTAGCTGTGTATTTGCTGTCTGTTCCTCGCTCAGGGGTACTGGTTTATATATGTAGTCCTCAGTCTAACTCCTGCAGCTTAGTGGCAGGCATACGTCAAGTCCTGAAATTCCCAAATACATCTCAAGATGTAGTTATCCCTTTACATGGATGACTGCTTTTGGAGCAACAGTAGCAACATGAGGTTTGCCAGGTTCACCAGATTGATTTTTCAAGACCAAATCAAAGATAGAGATAATGCCAGTTGATAGCAAAGAATAACACTGAACTGTTGATTGTAAAATTTTAAGGTGCAAATGAAGAAAAGCAAACCACTGTAGAAGTGCCGCCATGAAGACCAGCAAGTTAAAGGAAAGTGGAGGACTGTCTGGTCACTCTTTGTGGTCTTTCACAGCACGATCAAGAATGTTGTTTTGGAGGAAGGGACACGAGACTCTGCTCCTTCCTTCCTTTCTCTCCTCTGTTCTGACAGCTGCTCCTTGACAGCCTGCAGACTTCCCTTTTGCACAGTGAAATCCCTCCCCCTCTTTTGATTCCTTTGCTTCTGTTTTTAACCTGTCTCATATAGCTTCACCCTGGGAGCTGGTACTGTGTCTGCAGTGCTGTGGTGCTGGCACATTCCTTCCTCTCTAAATGGCTCTCAGGCTGGTCATAGCCTTTTAATTGTCCACCAGACCCTCATCCTCATGGGGACGAAGTTCAGATTTTGGATTGCTGCTTGTGGGATGTGTAACTGCCCCCAGCCTTGAGACCCACCATCAGACTCTTGAGAGCTGCAAGAAAGAATTACCCTCCTGAACAGGAGTGTATGGGGACATCCATAACTCCCCTACAACCTCTCATTATATAGTCTAATGCTAAAGAAAAATATTTTAGAATTCAGTCCAAGGTTCTTAAGTGATTAATTACATCTCTTGACAAAGAATCAAGCTTCTGGTTTAGTTCCCTCTTCCCAGAAGTAAGATCTGTTCCTTTATGGCTGTTGCCAATGATTCCTTTTCACTAATATATTAGATGGAAAGATCTTTCCAACAGTAATCCCTAAATAGATTAATCTGACTGTAAAGAAAAGGGAGTCTCTTCTGCTTGTCTCTTTATTGCTATTTTTTTCTCTTTCAATCTATTCCTAAATAAAATGTCAACATCCAAAATGAAGTGTATGTTACCTGGTTATCTTTTCTGGACAAGCTTCACGGTCTATTTCTTTGCCTCCATTTTTTGGCACAAGTATATAAAAAGATCAAATTGCCACAGGAAGGCCAAGACAAGCTGTAATGTGTGTGTAAGTGTACGAGTGAAAAGGTCTTTCTGATTTCCCTCTGGGAACTGATTAAAACAGAAAATGGAGTTCAGACATCTCTTCCATGAATCTGTGTCTCCTGTGGGAGTTGTTCTTGCCACATACCTAAACCAGGGCTAACCCCATACATAAACCAGTCATCCCTTTCTGCCATGAGAATAAAATCACTTTCTCAGTCACAGAGGGAAATAGACTCTTTGCAGATAGCTGTAGCACAGGCATGTAGCTAATGACCACAGTTACATCAGTTATAGTGCCTTTCTAACAAAGTAGCTAGTACTTCCCTACTCTTTTTCATACTGTGTGCGTTTAACTCAAAAGTACAAAGGGACAACCTCAGCATTTACTTGTCTAAGCTGGAAACATCTTTATAGAGATGCATTAAATGTACTGGACCTCAGTTAGCCCTATGATAGCAATAGTCACTCACACACATCCTCTAAAAAGCCCAGTAATGTAGCTATGATGACTAAGCTTTGCAATAAGACTTATCAGTCTTCTTTTGAAGAACCTAAGTTTTTCACTAGTGAGCATTCAGGGAGGTGGTGTCCATGTCAACTGTGAACATTAATTGCTTCAGTCTTTCTATCAACATAAATTGCAGGCTTACATGTAGCAGGATTCATAGGGTGAGGGATCAGTAGGTGTGGGGATTCATCTTTGTGAGTCACCCAGAGCTGGACCATCCCCACAGCTGCAACTGGCTGGTGACCAGCTGCCTTGTTCCCTGAGCCCTCCTCTATCGTGCCTTCAGGGAATCCATGGTGCAGGGATTCTCCTGGGCTGCATGCTTCCCCATGGCTTGCTGAACAGCTCCTGTTGGCTGTTTTGCTCACGATTCTGTATACGCGGTGCTCTCTCTTCAACCTTTCAATGGTGCTTTTTTAAGATGCTGGATAAATGGTTTCCATGTGCTTTCTGAAAGCTGATGTGTAAAGCTGTGACACAGAGTGCTCTCTCTGGTATTGTCTGCTTCCCAGAACTTAGTGTTAACTGTTACTCTGACTGCAAAAGCTGACAGTGCTGCCCTGTCTCTTGTTCATCCCACACGCAGCCAGAGTGGAGTCACCACATGTAACAAGCCCAGGCTAGGCCACAAGTGTTTAAAAGCAGCAATTCAGGCCAGGAGCTTTGGCTTGGGAACATGACTCTCATCTGTGGACTGTGGGACTGGAAACATCATAGAGCCCAGCTCAAGGACTTTTTTTCTGTCTGCTATTGTGCATATACATTTGTTTGCAATGTGACTGTAAGAAATCTGTTTCTGCAACAAACATTTTAATTTGGGCCACACTCCAATGAGGGACTTTTGCTGTTAGGCAAATATCCAGTTATTTCAGATGAGTGTCTTTGTTTAGGTTGGAACATGCCTGAATAAGGCTGTTATGTGCCTCACAAGTACTTTGGTGTGCGTAGTCTACTGCAAACCAGAAGAATGAAGAAAGATGCTGAGCCTGACAGATGCTCCTGTGGTGATCTGCTGCAGACTTTCAAGGGCAGGTCTCTTCCTGGGAGCAGGCAACATGATTGCTATTAATATGATTTCATACCCTGGTGCTGAAGTTGATTTGTAGCATCTCTTCTGGGATGGTCATGGCTGAAGACTTTGCCACAGCAAGGAAAAAAAATATAAAATATATATCTCTTGCTAGCTAGCAACATATGTTGAGGATTGTGCTAAAGATAAATGCTATGAATGGAACATCATAGAGCTTAAAACACAGGGTTCCTTCTCTTCAAGGAGAACCCCTTTTGGTTGGGTCAGTATGAAAGATTCCAGGCTTACAAAAAGTATTAAACAAATTAATTGCCTATGTGGTAACTTTCCAGGAGTGCATTAGGCTATCACATACACCAGACACTTCTTTTCTTCTGGACAGCAGAAAGATGAAAGTTTATTTGTAACACGAGGTTCCCATTGATTAATTAATAAAACTTACATATAGTCCAAATGTCAGCAAGAGTGTCTACATGATGTAGAGATATTTAAGCTAACTCTAAATGATCCAGCACAGGTGTTGTAAGCAGAATCACTAAAACAATTTCATGCTTTACTTGGTCTGACCTGCTCACATGGCTAACTCTGGCACCCCAATTTCCACAGCAATGCACAGATTATCTTTGCATTATATACCCATTGGCCTGTGCCCAGTCTGTACATAATGTAAATCTTACAGTTCTGTTTTTTCAAGCTGTGAGGTTTTGTTTCTGGAGGTCTTCAGTTTTAAACTGGCCAGAAGAACAATCACTATAAACATGATAGCAAAGTGGCTAAAAATACAGCTGTTTCTGCAAAGGTAAACATGCTAACTGTTACTGCGCAGCAACTTGACTACTGTATGTGGTACTCTCTTGCCATACACATTCCTCAATATTGGCTTTCATTTGTGATGTTCATTTATTGTTCTAATAGCACAGTCTGACAAGGGTTTTGTCTCTGCAGATTTGTTGGCTAATTTTAACTAGCATATGTTTGTACAGAAAATATAAAATGAGATTTTGTTTAGTTTAGACAGCAGTTGTTATTTCTTACAGTTTATGATAATGCAACAATCTGCTTAGATTATTTATAAAGTATGTAAGTATCAGTTGACTTCAAAATGCTTCATTTGACATTTCAGAAAGCCTCCTGTTCACTACAAGACAATGGAACCAACTCTTGTCCTTTTAATCTTGTAATATTGGGGAGGAGGTTTTAAACCTTACAAATCTTATTACTTAAAAAAAACCCCAACAAAGACAGTGCTGATGTTTTGAATTCCTAATGCCTACAAAGAGACTCTCATATTTTTACTTTCAACTTTACTTTCAACACAGGCTACCCTCTTATTTATGGAGCTGCTCTTCCCTGCCATGTTCAGCCATCACCAACTGAGTATCTCTTTTGTCCTTGGTGAAATATGGCAATTGTATGGAGGGCACAGAAACTGCATCACATAACACTTCTGAACTGGACCTTTTTAATGCACCTGTGAGATTTAGGAGACTGGACTTCAGTCAGATGTTTTGGGGAAATCACATCCTGTCTTGCAGATGTCTGTAGAGGTCTTCACTTTCTTTCAAGGCAAGAAATTCTGTAGCTTGCAAGCACTCTTCTGACATTCAAAGAAGTATGTAAGATGTGAATGTGAATTGTCACAACATTTAAGAGTATTAGTCAAAAAACCCACCACCTAAGAGCACAAGAACCTTCTTTCTCTGAGGATACTGGAATTTGGTACTCATCACTGAGTCTGTTTGAGAACAGCCACGTAACCAGTCTCCTCAGAACATCCTACCAGCAGACAAGTCTTTGAATGAGCATCAGGATCGCTCTGGTGGCTCCTGAGTTTCTGCACATATCACCCTTGTGATTTCCAGCAGGGCCTACCTCGTCTCTGTGGCAATGACTACTTAGGAATGTCCCTTTGCTTCACAGTCCCAACCCCTTTAACTTATGAAAGGGGATGTGAGCTGCTTCTCCCCAGTCTCACTGGTCTTTCTAGATGAAAGTGTGCTAGGGGCCCACCTGCAGACCCAGAAGAGAGCATTCAGTGTCCAGGCAAGACAGGTACAGCCCATTGCAGCAGCTAGGAAGAGAGAGGTAAAGGAACAATAGCTAAGTTTCATTTGCACTTTCCCCAGCTCACAGGCCACCTGTTTAGAAGGATTTACAGTATAAGTGGTTACAGTAAAGGGACAAGTTGCTGAGAATCTCACAGGAGATGGATGGAATTGTTTCTTCTTCTCTGTATTCCCTATACCCAGAGAGGCAGGGGCAAGTCTTTTCTGCCCCACCGTGATGCAGTTTGATTATTTTTTGTCAAGGCTCCGTATCAACAAAACTGAAATTAATAAATAAATTCTAAATACATGTCTCGGTTCTATCATAAACCCAACATGGCCAAATCTAAATACACTAATGTAAGTACCATGCACAGATCTGGACTTGCAGTCAGATCTGCACCTTGGACAGATGAGGGTGGTTTTAGCAGGAAAAAACACCCCAAACCCACAAAAAACCCAAAAAACCAACCCTAACTGGATTGCATTATTTAAATAGAACTATTTGCATGAGCCAAGGGTGCAGGACTGGGCCCTAACACAGAATTTAGAAGTTTGGTTTGGTGCTAGGTATTTTGTTTGTATTTTCAGTGAAATATATTTTCCTTCTTTTGTATTAGTGAATTGATACGACTTCCATAAGAACAACAAAAATAGTCTGGTGTATGGATAATTATGTCTAATAGCTAATTGTTACAATCATGCCTCAGTAACAGTCACTTAAAATTGGGTGCTATAGGAGCTTCAGCATAAAACTGCTTTACATACAGAACATTGCATACTTGGAACATAGTGGATAAGTGTTTGTAATTACAGACACTTTCATTTATTTTATTCATTGTTTTATAATGGAAAAAAATATGCATTACTGGAATATTTCCCAGCAATATTCTCTTACATAATGTTCTAGCAACAAGATGTGTTTTCTGGACAACCATTTTCATCTCTGGTCACTGACACAGAACTGCAAAACATCATCAAACCAGTATGAGCTTGTGAAAAGAAAGGATTAGAACTGTCTCTGACTATCTTGGAGTGGATACAGTTAAGTATACTGTGTAGTTCCAGTCATAGGCAGTGAGAGCAATTCTGTGATTAAATGACTGTGCTATATAAACCTGGAGTCAATGCATGCGACTTCTGAGATGGCACTAGCTGAGGCTTGTTTGCTCCATGAAGGATTATTTGGCTGCTACCTGTTTGGAATCAATAGAGTTTCATCAACACCACTGCAGACACTGAAATACTGTAGTTTTGCAGAATGTATGTTCCATAAATTGTAGTTTGACTGTAATTGCAGGGCTTATCCTACTGTTAGAGCAGTTCAGATTCAACACTAAGGTGCATTTTGTAAATTACTAAATGCTACTCAATTCCTCTCCACATTTTGTAATAGTATACACGAGTTGATGTAATTTAATCATACCTTTATTCCAAGAATCTTCATCTGATGTCTCTAGCCAATTCAGCTTTTGGCTGCTGAAAGCACAGTAGGCAATTATGGTTATTTACTGTAATGTAGACAAATTTTATGTAAATATTTCAGGAGGAAAGAATGCTACATGAACATACGAGGCAGTTATCTAAAAGTGAGAACATAGGTCAATAATATAAAATACAGGTTTTATTTATGTACAGTAGTATCCTAATATTTACTTGTTTATATGCAGAAAAGATCTTAAGATTCTGTACTGTATTCTCGGAAAGCTTTTAAAAGAGGCTCTGCCATTTTCTCTGGTTAATATATTTGCAAATAACTTTTGAATTTATTGGAAATCCATGTAAATTATATCAAATGGGAAACATGTTACATTGCAATGAAATGAGTTTAATTCAAAAATCCTGGCAGAAGTCATTGGATCAAAATCTATATATAAATTCAATAGCCAGACAGAATAAAACACAATAAATAAGCTTTGTCTTTTGTTTGGGTTTTTTGTTTGTTTGCTTGTTTTACCTGTGCCTCTTTCTGTTGTTTTCTTAACAAATATTTTATTCAACCCTTGTAGTCACTTCTTCATGCAGGTCTTAAAATCTGTATTGTTTGATAGAATTTTGTTTGTTCTGGGCGTTTTGTGCTGATTTCATTATCTGACAAGACCTATTAGGTCTTCTTTGTGTTATGTAGCACCTTACTCCTCCCAAAGCCACAATTCTGTCAAGATTCAAACGTGCACACAACAGCACCAATTTTAAGTTGTCTCTAGACTAAAGCAGGAACTCCCATGAATATAGTGACACTATGCTCTTTAATTCAGGTAAGAATATTGGGTTTGAGCCTTTGAAAGTTGTGCAGCTTTCAGCATTTTTAAAGGGTTGCAATTATCAGCTTTATGGATTATCGTCTGAAATTGCCATGGCATTTGATTCCTTTTTCTTTACTAAAGATGCTCTCCAGGTAATGTTCCCTGGCCATTTGCTGCACTGCTCTGTCAATAGCAAGACTCTCATTTGTGTAGAAATACTTTGAGGACATCCTGAAGTATTTCAGAGGCAGCTGAGTTAGGACCACAGCTGAGTATGTAAGACTGCACGCAAGGCTAACACAAAGAAATGTCATCTTTTAAGCATGCCACTGGAACAAGGCTGCTTTGTACACTAGAGCATGAGGCTGAAATAGAACCTAGCCTGCTGGGACTTGCATTCTCCATGACTTGCACCTTCCTCCTCATTATCTTTAATTACAGATAAGAAAAGAGCAGCTTTACCCATTTAATACTAAGTAGTTACTGATGAACAGGTTCCTGGAAGATTCACAGTGCAGACAGGGATTAGTTATGCTGAGCTGGGAGGCTGGAGAAATTAGACAGGCACAGGCAAATAGTATCTGTTCACTGTCAAAGTGATGGCTCTTTAATGTTTAATCTGGGTAAGTATATTTTAGTGCTCAAAGATAGAAGGTTCTAGGTCAAATAGGGAACTTGTAAAAATAAGGAATATTTCATTTGAAAAAACATTCAGCATCTGGTAGGTGTGAAAGGAGATTGCTTTTTACTGAGCATTTGTTCATGGACCAAAAAGCTGCAAAATATGTAATTTGAAATATTTTTTTTATTAAGTAACTGCTGAATATTACCCAATACAGGCTGTTCTTCTGAAAAATGCATGCATTACTATTATCAAGAGAACTGCATGACAGATTTGATTTTTTTTTCATTCTGAACAGTTGCTATCAGCCATAAAATAGTTCTATTACAATGGTTAGCTTCAGGTTTGAAGCCAACCACGCAGAATTATAAATGTGGCTGGTTGAAATATTGAACAATTTGCCGAGATTCTGGCTAGTCATGTAGCTGCACACACGCTCTTGGGAATAGAAAGTACAAGCATCTTTGTTCTCCACCGATCTTTGACATCGCTTAAAAGTAAAGCAGTAACCTAAAGGGAGCTCGATGTGGAATCAGGAGTATACTGCAGTGACACCTGGTGTTTAAAATAAAGTTATTCCCTGTGAAGCGTGGCTGACAATTTACTTTTAATTGGGTACATATTCCCTCAAAGACTCACAGTTCACCCTGTGTTCGTGGAGCATAGCATTACATTGAACTAGAAAGCATTGGAGCTGAAGAGTGGCTTGACATCACTTGGTAGAAAATGTGTCTGACAGATTTGTTTCAAAAGCCCAAAATTGCAGTGACATGACTTCCTAGCACTCTAGCTGTCACAATACTTTAGCACTACTTCTTCTCAGTTGGTTATTACACAAATGAGGTTGACCCTTCATATAACTCACACAACTGGAATTTTTGTGCAGCCTTTGTGGAAGAACTGATAGGCAAGAACAGAGAACTTCCAGTTCAGGCAGATCCCATGTGTGTCGTCGTGCTAGAAAGCATATTACAGGTACAATAGCTACTTCTGAAATAGTTCCTGCTAAAGAGCCTATTGACCAAAGTAGTCAAGATCTGCATATTTACAGATGTGACTGAAATGGAATGTAAATCCCATCATCAGTTAATGCAATTAAGGATTATTAGGATAACATAAGATAAGAATAACAAGGATCATTATTATTAAGGATTATAGTTTGCCACAAGATGATTTAAAAATAAGAAAGATCTTGTAGCAATCTCTATATTTAGACTGCTGGACTATTCTATTACAAAAAAACTTTTGTCTGACCTGTTTTGAGAATCACATACATGCTCCACATTCATGTAGCTAATCTTTGAAATCTGGCAAGGACACAACTCTAAGGCTACCATTGTGTTTTTCTTTTATCTCATAAAATTTTGTTAAGGGTTTGGCTGAGCCACAAAAGTCAGATTATCCAAAGAGTTACTGTTTTCTTTCCTTAATTTTTCTGGGAAAGTATGGGAGCTTGCAAAAAATTTAAGAAAAAAACACAACTATACAAGAAAAAAAAAGAAACCCAGACCCAAACCTGAACTTTCTAAGGCTGTGCTTGTGCATCAAGTCAACCATTAGAGAACCAAGCCTTGACCAGCAGATCCTCAAAGGCTGGCACCCAAACTGGCCTTCAGAGGTCTTTCTACTTTCTCACCTGCACCTTATTTTCAGCAGCAAAGTACAAAGGAGAAAAGGATCTGGGCAAAATGAAGTCTGGATCGGATCTGGAGGGAGCAAACAGTTGCTGCTCCAAGTAATGTAATGAATCTTGCAACTCATCAGCAGAATCAGCATTGTGCTGTTTCTGGGATAGAGGGCTGAGGCTGTCACAGGCTAAAGAAGAGAGTTTTCAGTAGATGGCCTTTAAAATACCTAGTTCCCTGGGTACTCCTTCAGGTTATGTTGGAGTGACATTTGCTTTCCCCCAGTTTTCATGCACCTGTCCAAGCCACCATGATTGTTTAAAGATAATCAAAATGCAGTGACATCAGCCTTGGTCCTGCATGTTCAGCACCAAACCCCACAGAGCCAAGCAAGCCCATGCAGAGGGAACTGGTGTGTCTCTGCACCAGCACTGTGGCTTGGCCACAAACTAGGTAATTGCCAAACATAAGGGGGAAAATAAGGCACTTTTATTTGTTTAAACATGTTTATGTATGTGTGTCAAGGAGAGAGGAGAAGACAGAGAATCACAGGTTTGCTATCATGTAACTTCCCTTTTCCAATCTCTTCTTATGCACTTTTCCACTTGGAATTGTCCAAGCAATGGCCTATAGTTAAAATTATCAGAAAACTCAAGATAGCTTGAAAATGGGGGAAGAACCTCTCATCCTGAGAAAAATTTTGAGGTGTTTGTGATCAGTGTGGTTTACAGAAGGAGAGAGTTTGGAAACAGAGAACTCTACCACTGGAAATGTATGGAGGCATCACCACCCTGAGGTGCTACAGCAACAGGAACCCCATTTATGAAGGGAAGATGGCCTGGGGGTTATCCTGCACTTTTCAGTCACATGTATGCCAAAACATAAACCAAAATTACTATCTATCGTGGTGCCTGAGGTGGCTGTACATGCATGTTCTGAATAAATTAAGTAATTTTAGGTTAATCTAAAAAAAACCCTGCAAAATACAAATTATTCCTTTTTGGACCCAAGCCAAGCAACTTCCTGTTTGCTTTGAAAAGAAAAACAACAAAAACCCACCCAACACATTTTAACATGGAAGATACTTGTGATGCTATTATAGCCCTAGATGCTTTACACAAAATAAGAGCCAAGTGACTGCATCCCCTGCACCACTAACGGAGTGAGATGACTGCAAAGGAGTCTCAAACAGGGAATGTACTGAGAACAAACTGCTTGAGGTAGTCAGTGAGGAACACAGAGTACAATATTAAGGGCCTGCCAGCCCAACCTAGGATAGGCAGGTACCTCCTGGCAGTCATCTTTCACAGACACAAACCATTCCAGTCTGTTGTGGCAGCTTGTGTCTTGAAACCTGTGTGTTGGGTGAGATGATGACAACTACTATTTGTGGTATGAAAAAAATTAGCCTGAAGAAATACTTAGCACACTTCTGGAGAAGTGCAAGTATGAACTCATTCAGAGACTAAGCAACCATGACTGCATCCGTGTGGGAAGCACATCCTTTCAGTTAAAAACATCTCTATTTGTGCACCATTGCCCTCTTGGCAAATCTGCATAAATCCAACACACTAAAGTACGTGTGATCTCCATTACAGTATACTGAAAAACATAAAGTGCTGTGTAACACTTTAGGCTGCATTCAGAATTGATTCAGAGGAGTGCTTGAACTAATTTGAGACTAAGATCTGGTCAGGCTAGGACAACCCTCATTGCTTGCAGTGAAGTCCAGATATCAGAAAAAATAACAGAAACTTCTTCTTGGGGGACTTGTCTCCATTAATGCACATGCAATTTCCATATTGCAGGAAGAAGAAAGTTGCAGCACTGAAAGCCAGGCAAGTCAAATGGTGCCATTTGAAGTGTAGCTAATTCATGATGAAGTTAATTCACTTGTTCCTCTGTAAAGTACATTTGCAACAAAGAAAAAAGAATGAGAATGTTATTATATCACAAGGGGTTCTCGCTACTGCTACACTTATTCTTCACAGCCAAAAGGGATAGTTTAAAGTAGGTGAACAAATTACAGGTATTTTCTTCAGACAGACTTTGACAACTTCTGCCATGTTACTACATCCAGCTTGTGGATTTGACACCCAAGGCCTATACAGTAACTGCTGCTGCATGTTTGTCTTTCATTACCATACTGCAAAAGTGTTTTCTCTTTCCTAGAAAGCTGCAAGCCCTTGGTATGATTGGCTCTGAACCCATCAGTGGTCTTCACAGGGTCCAGAACTTCAAATGCTCTTCTCAATGCACTTCTGAGGGTACTATCATCCTAGTAAGCTGGTGTACCGATAAAACAAGAGGTAACAGGCAGAAACAGACATGCAGGATGTTCCACCTGAATACAAGGAAGAACTTCTTTACTATGTGTCACTGCACACTGGAATAGATTGCCCAAAGAGGTCATAGATTCTTCCTCACTGGAGATATTAAAGAACCACCTGGACACAATCTTGTGCCATATGCTCTAGGATGGTTCTGCTTGAACAGGAAGGTTGGACCAGATGATCCATTCTGGTCCCTTCCAACTTGACCGATTTTGTGTTTCTGCTTTGGGCCCCCCCAGCTTTCAGCTCATGAATTGCACTCCCTGTTGGAGCAGAAATAAAAAACTTAGCTCATTTCTGTACCAGATGAACAGATTCAGTAGCAAAAGGATGAGAAGAGAGGCAATCCGCAGAATCCGTGGTCTTGGACAGATTTAGCGTACTTACTGTTTATACAACATACACCCACTTGTAGTAACAGCCAGTGGTGAAAAACTTCTGCTCCTGCCCATTTTATTGTGAGTAACATTTGTGCTGCAAGGGATGTAACCCTCACTCCAGTGACCACGGAAGAAAGCATGTGTCCCACAGACAATTTTTGACCAGCATGGCCATTCAGGGAGATTGCCAAGTATTCTGTTCCTAACAGGAAGGAGGTGGCTACTGCAAGGTACAAGAAACTCTATTGTTTGTGCCTGATGGGGTGGAAGAGTCAGGAGGGGAGGGAAAACTATGGCAAACAGAATACAGTCAAGAAAATTTTCATTTCTAAGACTGCAAAGCTGAATCTACAATTAAAATTTCAGTCTTGGATTCTGGCAGATTTGCAGGACAGCAAGCGTCCTCCATACAGATGTCTCAGAGTTCTGGGAGGCTTTAAGTACAAAACAGTGACTTCAGCATTCAATAGCCCTGGCAAGTGTTAAGAGGAAAACTTTGGCATCTGTTAAGGATCTCAAAAAGAGGGGGAGGGGAACTGCTGCCAAAAACCCTCTGTATTTAACTCAGTTTTTCTCAGAAACTCAGTTTCTATTGTTCATTGAAGCCACTATTCTTACACCTGGGAAAAAAGAGAGACAAAGGACACGGAGAGGATGAGGCTGTTAATTTTAAACAACTGTTCACTTCCTGCATTCCCACCTTTAGGTTTTCGATGGTACATTCCAAATTGAAATAATTATTGACTATGCTTCCCAACTTGAGTTTGGTTTAGGCAGTAACAAATGCTTTTTTGGCAATTGGGCTTGATCTAGAAACTGAAAACAAAGCTCGGTATTTCTTAAAAACAAACAATGTTCTTATTGTTTGTTAAGGGAGGGGTTTTTTTTTCCTCTGGTGCTATTTTGAGTTCTAGCATGTCTATTGTGCACAGACTGGAGCATTCACTCTGGTTGTTTACAAAAATTTCCCTTGTGTTGCCAGGCTTTTCTTCTATGAAGCGTAAATTTGTGGGCAACTTACAAAACAACTTGCAGTGTAAATAGACCGTTAGTGTGTGAAAAGTGTTGGCTCAACACCCCTCAAAATTGTCCCTAGCCCTAAAACTATCATGAGAGCATGAAACACAAATGATAAGTCAAAAGCATAGTAGATACCTACTTGGATTAAACGTTAAAGGATTGTTTTATTTGTGCAAGTTTGGAATTTAAAAGATTTCTCTAATTTTGGTGTCTTTAGGATGGGCTCTGTTGGTTACCCAGACTTCACTTTGGCTCTGCTGATCTCACTGCAGTCACAGCTGTTATTACCACCAACATGCCCAAGAGCACTGATTTCAGCGCTGGAAGGAGACTGTTTTGATTGCAGTAGGTGGAAACTGTTTTTGTGGGGCAGCCACATCTAGCTGGTCACATCCAAGAGCTAATAGGGGACAGAAGCACTTTGTACCTTTGCACTTTCCTGTTCTCCACAACAGGTTTACCTAGATCTTGATGAACACCTGGGAGGGCCATATGGTCACAGAACAAATCCAATAGTTTGCTGACTCTTTCCTTAAACTTTTCTGGGAGCAGGTCAAGGAATACAACATCTCATTGTGATGTGGCTTCTCTGGAGAAGCAAGCAAAGAGCACTCTTATTATTAGTTCCCTCACCCTCAAAGAAGGCTTGGTAGGTGGCTATAGCACAGCATCTCCCCAGTCATGTAATCCACCACACACATCAGGCACTTCCACCAGCCCAGTCCTGCACAGTGGTCCATTCACGAGATACCACTTCTGCAAGAAAAAGAAGTTTGGAGAACCATTGTCTGGAGATTGAAAGGGGGAAAAAATGTTTCCCACAGAAGAGTGTGAACAATGCAGGACTGGAAGAGAAGAATCTCCCTGGGCTAACAGCACAATAAACCAGTTATTGGTGGTGATAGTATTCCACAGGTGGTTCCCAGGAACCAAACAGGGCAGTTTATGTAGATCTTGAGCTAGTCTTTGCTAGCTGCTCCCTGGCTGCAGCTCTAGAGAATGGTCCAGCAAGTGACAAACGAATTCTGCATCATTAGCTGTGACACGCTGCCAGGATTTGGACTTTAAAGCACAGTGATGTCCATGCTAGTTAAGTTAGTAAGCTGCATGGAAGAACTTTGTCTCCTTGCTTCAGAAAGACCAAGATGAGACAATGGACAGTTCATGAAGTTGTTCATAATGTGCATGTATAAATTACCAAATGCTCCTGCTCCCCCCAAAACACTGCAATACTCACCAGCAAGCATTATTCCTTGGCTAAGACAATCCCTTGCTAGCTTTCATGGCATAAAACAGCTCCTGGAAGGTGTGCAATGAACACAACCAATCTGTGTTGCAAATGCAGAACCAAAGAGGGTTGATTTGTAGCTGGGCAAACCTAATGCCCAGGCTGTAAGGGAAGGGTGAGTTGCCTTATGCCAGTGTGGCTGCTTTCTCTCTGGGTTTGTCTATCATGTCACATGAATTCACATAATCCCTTCTCTTCACCAGCAACTCCTGCCTATGATTTGTAACCTCATCCATCAACGATGTGAACCATCCAGCCACTGGTGAGCAGGCAAAAAAATTCAAGGCAAAGCAAACTTAGCAGTTTACTACAGGTATTGGCAGCACTGCTAGCAGAAAACTCCAACTAGCATATTTCTGAAGGATCAACATCTACAAAGAGTATCATACACAACTTTGTGTTAGAAGAGCGTTTTAGTGATTTGGAGCTGAACAGAAAAATCAGGAAAAACATGTGGTAAAGTTGCCTGCACAACCTTAATGTGGTTTCCTTGTGTGCCTATGTCATATGAAAGTCTTCCCTTACAGTCACACACTGTTTTTAACCACTAGCCCCTTGTTTGACCCAGTGCACAGAATGGACAACACTCTCTTATGACCATCTAGTCACTATTTTGTTTTTTTGCTTGCTGCTTAGTATGTAGGCCTATCTTTTGTTTACCACATACTTCCTCAAATTCTGCTATGTAAACCTAGTGATTGAGTACCTTGTTGGGTCCTTCTGTCCTGCTCATCCTTAGAGGATTTGTTTGTTTCTTGAACATTAGTGGCATTTATTCCCCTAACTCTATGGCATATTTATTATTTGGTGAGTGTGTATGGTACAATAAAGCTGAATAGAGTATACTGAAAAAGATAAAAACAGCATGCAAGGAAAAGTTGTTCATGAGAGGGCTGCACACGAACTGCTGAATACCTTCAAGTTAGAAGACTGTGGTCTAGAAGACATCCTCCACCAGTCCATGTGAAAAGAGCTTCTACTTACTGAATGCATTTTTTGACCAATGACGTCTCTAATTTTTCTTTTCTAGTGGGTATCTCAACAGAAAATACTATATGTGCATGCAAGTGTAAGTATATGACACAGGGGAGATTTAAGAGAAAAACATTGCACAAAATATTATTTAAAAATGCTTAAAGCACTGACTTATATAGTTATACTGTAAAATCTGCCTACTAGCTTCATGATCAAAATCAGAGACCAGCAGACAGGAGCTTGTGTCATTCTACTATGTGCCTCTTTCCACAGTTAGAGTTGTCACATCCTCATTCCTGCAAGTTTGGGGACAGCCACTGAAATCCTCAGTGGTGACTACTGCACAGACAGATTTTCATTTCTTGTCATAACCAGACTGGTGTAAAAGTTAGCCAAGAAACACAGCTCTGGTGAATGGGTGTCTCATCTCCTCCACATGCTAATGTGCATCTTCTTCTCAGCATTAGTGAAAAATCTGACTTGGATGTGCCACCATAAGTGGACAAGAACTCTGTCATGTAATTAAGAGCTAGGAAACGTTTTACAAATTATTATTAAAATAGAATGATAAAAGAAAGTATTAACAAGGCATATAAATTTCTCCTGGGGATGATGCCTCTGGTAAGCACTGCCCCAACTTCAGCAGAGACTCAGACTCCTCAGAGAGCAGTTTCTGAATGTTCAGAGCTAGACATTGCTGGAATTACCCTCCTCTGAATCTGAAACGATTAGGCTGGCCTCCAAAATGGTTAAGTAACTCAGAAATGGTGTTTTCATAGATTGTGTGTTCACACAAGGCATCACAGAAAGGAAGATCCATTTCTGTTTACCAGTTGCTTAAGAGATGGATAATAACACTGCTCAGTTTTCTGCTGAGCTGATGAAAAACTGTGTTCAGAACCTCTGAGAAGTGGCAGCTGTAGCACATCTTAGACTGCCTCAGGGAAGAAGTCAGCTGCACTGTGACACCCAGCATTAGGAAGAATCAGGGCTCCTGCCCTGCTGATGTCCCAAAGAGAACATGTACCTATGCTACATGGAACATAGGCAAGATAAATTCAAAACTTCATGGACATCTCAAATTTTCTGGAAGGCTGCAAAAGACCCTATGTTTCCTAGAGGTGTCAGAGGCACTATGTGTGCTGTATGGCTGATCAGCCCATGTGCTGCATATAGCTGACTTTGACCAAAAGAAGAGTTATTTTATTTAGCTCAAATTGACATGGCCTCTTTGATGCATGTTTGTTCACATTAGTCCACTTTCCAAACCCGAATTCTACTCATTTCCCCAAATGAATGCTGTAATTTACTTTCAATATGAACTTTTCAACTTCCATGGAAAGCTAAGGGAGATGATATGCTCCTAGAGAGAAGGAAGCTTTCCAGGAAGGAATTGCAGTGAGTCAGTTGCTTCAGCAAGCCACTGGCTTTGCCACCGTTTTTTTAAAGAGAAATTGATTTTGCAATGGATTCCTCCTCCTCCTTTTTCTTTACTACTAAGCCTAAAAAAGAAAGTTCTAATCACAGTGAGACATTTATTTTAAGCCTATCATTCTATGATTTTTCAGTTCCAAGAGCTACCTAACTAGTAGTGACATAGTAAAAGAACTTTATTTCTCCAGGTATGACTTGGTGTGGTTAAATACCACAGTAAAACTGAAACTAATTTGCTGTGAATGTTGGTGCACTAGACCATGAGGTTGTGTGTCAGTAGAAAGCTGCATGTGACATGCAGATTACAGGCTATTTTTTATTGTCAAACTCAATCCTTCACTCAAATGAATACATTGTCAGAACCCTAATTATTTCTGTTAGAAGCACTACAGCTTGTTAAAAAGGGGCATAAAGTCTTTCTCTGTAAATTCATGATCATTGCATTACAATTCCAAGCCATTTGAGAAATACTCCACCATTTAATTTACAGCCCGTTTCGCTCTTGATTACAGAATCATCAATCATTATACAGTATTAGCCCTGTGATGAACCATGCACTGTTTTGGGTTGTTTTTTTTGCTCTGGCCCAAAATTAATGCCATTAGTTTCTTCTTCATTATCTCCTGTTCTTCATAATTGCTGACAGGCAAGCTGGAAAATCTTGCCTTTTATTCAATCACCTTGCTCTTTTCAGCAGTGGGAATTTTGGGCAAATTCAATACCAATCTTTCTGGCTTCAACTAGTGCTACAAAGCTTTGTGGACAGGTTTTAGAATTCTCCGTTATCAAGCAAATGTTCTGTGCATGCATTGGAAGCTGCTTCCCTGACTGTAACTGTGAATGGAATTCAAGTGTGATCAATGGGAAAATTCCAACAGGCCCAGCCCCTCTTGGTACCACATCCACATGCAAAACTTGTGGCTTATAATTATGCTTTGAGGGAAGAAACACATCAAATCACCACTATCTCTTGCCACCACTGGCATCTTCAGGTCAGGTCAGCGCACCAGAATCAAGGTGGCGGAAGCATAATTAGAACTCAGGGACTAGAGGTCTGTATTTTTTGACATGGGATGGACATGTTAACTGCTGAAAGATGTTTTAGCTACAGTGTGACTTGTGCTGGAAGCTATGTAAATCTGTAAAGGTGATGTGATCCCAGCAGAGCACAGCCTAAAACAAGTGGAAATCCTGTGTCTGGTAAGAAGAGCTGAAGGTGGCTATCTGAGCAGCAAAGACCAGAATCATGCTTCAAGAGAAATATCTATTTGCATACAAAGCAAAAGCCAGTTTTTAACATTTTATAATGATACAAATCCCACCGAGCAACATTTACTACATCCCTGGGCAAGCAGTCATGCAGGGTGACCTTGCATTGCTGCGTGGCAGTTCAGACACTGCCTTTAGTGAAATCTTGCCCTAGGCTGCAGTATCTTTCCTAACCAACATCATGAGCAGCAGGTGGAAGTGATCAGTGGCTCACAGCTCAGGTTGATCTGCCATTTGGAGCAAGAGAGAAGTGACAGCAACTCTCCCAGGCAGGCTGCTACCCCTGAACATGTTCTTCGTGGCTTATTGCTGTGAGTGCAGCACAGCACTGACATAGTTTTCTTGAAAGGTTTTTATGCCACCTCCTTTGGTTTTGTGCTGCTGATGTCAGAGTGTGTTATGTACAGAAGCAAAGGCCACAGCTGATCCAGTGGGTTCATCAGTGGAAATTTGTACCTCAGAGGACAGTATGGGGGTTTGAAATGCGGGTTAAGATACTGAGTAGAACAAATCTTCAAAGAATCACATAGAAGTAGCTTCTGAAATACTATGATATACTTTACTACAATATCCTTTGCTGTGCATGGATCTGAGAGTACAACAGCCAAATCCTGAACTGAGAGCAACTTCGCTGTAGAGAAACTACCATCAAGGTCTATTTGGTTGGGGTTTTTTAGCATTACTTCCTACTTCTCTTACCTATTTTACGTCTGTGTTAGTGGATCCGAATTTTCTGTAAACTAAGAGCTCTGAACACTTTTGCTTTTGCTCTTTCGAGAAAAAGTGGGTTTAGTAAATTTTAGTTTAATAAGGAATTCACTGTGGTCATCCCTTTTTTGAAACCAAACCCAGCTTTGGAGATTAATTGCTGTTCTCCTGTAGCAACTAAAAGAGAGTTCTACAGCTTGACCTGACAGCAGCACAAGGCATTTGGGATCTATTTGCTTCCAGAAAATGTAACCCAGCATATTTGAAGGGTTTATCATTTTCTGTCTCATACATCAAGATAAAATAATGCTCTTTTCCTTAAGAAATTTCTAGGAGGGAGAAAAAGGCTGCCCACTATTCTCTGACAAATGCTTAAAATTTGTCATTTCAGGATCCTGCTTTATTATACAGGGTTTTGTCAATGCATTGACAGATATGACAAACATCGATATAAGACATTGTTTAGCCACATGGTATTTCTTACTAACATGAACGACAATAAACCCCAAATTGCACAAAAGCAAAGAGGCGAAGCAGAGCTGCATTTAAAGATTAAAACCACAAACAAATGTGTTTATGTGTCTCAAAACAGCAACGTATAAGGAAAGAGAAGTTTTGAATTTAAGCCCTTTTGAATGAAATGAAGAATCAAACAGCAATGGGAAGCAAAACTACTAAGGTATTATCCATTCCAAGGCAAGAACATGCATAAAAATGACTACTAAATCCATTGTCACAAATGTCTTTGAGATCAGTGAAGCGGAGATATTTAGTGACTTGGCATTGCTCAAAACCCACTAATCTCCATGAGCAGACTGAGATTCAAAGCAGACCAGAGAGCAACCCTTTGTTCATCATAATAAAGAATTTGCTGTATTCAAATGAAGTCACAGCAAAGTGGATGCGTGCCAGTGCAGCACCAGTGTTCCAAGAGAAAAGCAAGCTACAAAATTATAGACCCTTCATCTCAATGTCTGCAATTTGCAAAATAAAGGCTACAACTAAGGAGTACGTTTGCAAAATGCATGTGCAAACGGAGTATCATTCGCTGTAATCTAGTTGCAGATAACTCACAGGGCTAGATAGCATCGGTTAACTAATCTTTTTGCAAAGAACTATGCTACACTTTAGTTATTAAAATTAAAACACTAAAAATAATAATTCATGTGACAGGCTGCTCACCTAATGTTCTGTGGCAGAAGAGGTTAATTCTCCTCTAAAATCAGTGTCTGTTATTCTGTAAAGAACGTCATGCCACTGTAGGAAAATGGTAACCTAGGTCCCAAGTCTCCCAAGTTTGGGTTTTGCAGACAGCTGGACTGAGCAGCACAAGGAGCAATGTGACCACAGAAATAGACACAGGAAGAAACTGACCCAACCTTTTAACAACAGCTCTATCAGGTATCTTCAGCACACTTACCTGTGTCATGAGTAATTATCCCAAACTTCATTCATAAGGGTATAATGTCAGCTTGATCACTGTCTTCCCTTCTCCCCGTCTCAATAAACTGCCTACGAAAAAGAGTCGTGTTCAAGGGAAAATTGCAGGGACATAAACATTAGAAACAAAATCCGTGGTTTCATCAACATCTCTGCTATCACAGAATCAATCAGGTTTGAAAAGACTTCTGAGATCATCGAGTCCTATCTAGGACCTTACACCACCATGTCAACTAGACCGGGGCACTAAGTGCCACTACTAGTCATTCACTGCCCTGGGCTACTCTCCCATTCCTACTATAATCCCCCTGCCCCTCCACTCATCTTCTGCTGTCCTTTCTCTGTGACTATAGCCATCTTCTGGCATTCCTTTTCCTTCTTCTCTATGCTGTGCTTAACTGAACTGCTTCACTCTTGCCTTTCTTGTCTGCTTAGAGACTGTGTTTATCCAAGCTGTGTTCCAAATTACTAACTCAGACAAGGCAGTAGATGCTTCATTAAACTGTAGCTCAAGTGAAACTCTTTATCTTGCCATCTATGCTAAAGTTATGCATGGTGTTAGCACCTTTTGACCAAGTATCTTTAATACCAAGAGGAGGGAAAGCCTCCAGGAAGACTTGTGCTGGCTTCTCCCGGTGCTCCCCTCTTCCCCACCGCTCCATTCCTACCACAACAAAGCCTGGTGTAGTTCATTCATATTTATAAATAAATAAATAAATTGTACACAAATAAGTTTGTTCTATAAGCACTGGAAAAGAACCCTTTGTATTTAGTAACAATTTCAGAACCCGCAAGGTTTTGTTTTTGCTTACACAAATCATACATTAAAATACAACATGCCTCTACCAAAGGAAACCAGCAGGACAGAATAGCTCCAGTGTTTCTAAACAACACCCAACCATTTAGAAACCAAAAATTAATTAAAAGGACTTAGAAATTCAAGCCAAAACATTATACTTGAAAAAATAATCACAAGTCAATGCTTAAAACACTGCCACTTCAAAATTCAGTTTTTGTTTTACAGCATTTTCTTTCTCAAAGCAAAACCAAAACCCTAACCACAGGCCAGAGAAATAAATAAAATTTAGCATGTGAACTAGATCTTCTGTTGTTTCTTGGGGAGGCTGCTGAACTTGCCACAGCCATTACTTGTGAGCTCGACTGCATTTTATATTGTGTATGGTACCCAAATCCCACTACGTGTTTCGTAGCACACACTTATGCGGGTATAGTGCCTGCAAAGCAGGTAACTGGAGTGCAAGCTGTTCCAATCACCCCAACATCAGAGTGTCCCAGGTAATCAATTCCAGCTCAACAATCATGAGCTGTGACTGAGCTAAGTTTGGGTCATTTTACTTTACTTGCCGATTTCTGAGACGTTTATTTGTATCAAGTTCCTAAACTTCTTTTTTCCCCACAGCGGAAGATGACAACGGTTTTACTCGGTTATTTTTTTTTTTGCAGGAAGCTGAAAGTCTTACACAACCCTGCGATGTCATTAACAGAGGCTTTTGCTATGTTTATTTATAAGCAACTGTAACAGCGATTATTGCAGAGACCGAGCCTCGCAGGGCAGCGCGGCGGGAGCACTGCGGGCGGGACGGGCACCGGGAC